>NW_009627141.1:0-340 GCF_000690535.1 Cariama cristata | reverse complement strand
TGTGTTTGAGATTCAAGTCTCCCAAGTTCTCCTGATTAGGTAAATCTGTCCTTTTTCCAGACTGACTGCTTTTCGTACAAAAAAGTAATTAGCTGCATCTTTCTTGAATGAGAAGAAAAATAACTGATCTTGTGAGGGTCTGAATCGCTATAGGGTATTCTGTAACAAAACATCATTCCTTCTCTTTAATTTTGTTTGAAAGTTTTTTTTTGTTTTGTCCAGGTGCAGAATGGAAGCAAATATCAAAACCTTGCTGTTCTTATACTTTGGCTTGTCCTGTTCATTAACACTGAAATTTTTTTATCCTTCTAACTAGTAATACTTTCTACTTTGAGGTCTG
>NW_009627140.1:162121-167726 GCF_000690535.1 Cariama cristata | reverse complement strand
CAAAACCTTGCCATGGAAACCCAATACACCTCCACTGCTGCCTGTTTTCTACTGCTCCTCTGTGCTTGTGTGGGTTCCTCTATGGACTGCGGTCCCCGCAGGGATGTCCCTGCTCTGGCATGGATCATCCATGGCTGAAGTCCTTCAGAGGTGTTCCTGTTGCAGCACAGATCACCCATGACTGCAGTGCTCTCAGAAGCAGTTGTCTTCATGGCATGGAGCCTCTTCTTCCAAAAGTGTGTCTCCAACTGTGTCCCCAGCAGTGTCCTTTTCCACACGTCTCCTCTGCTTCCTCCTCCATTTTCTCCAAAACTGCGCTTCTTCACAGTTTTCCTCCGGTATTCCCTTTTGTGTGTTTGCCTGTGTCTCCTCTCATATCTCTTTCTTGTGTCTCCTCACTTCTTTCCTTTGGCGTCACCTTTCATATGTTCCCACGTATCTCCTCAGGTGAGTCCACATCTCCTGCTCCTTGCAGCTTCCACCCATTCTTAATTTTGTCTGAGGAGTGGTGCTGTGTGTTCCCCTCACCAACTGCAATTTTGGGACACAGTGAGGTGTTTCCAACCACTGCCAAGCCAAGAGCTCATGGCCTCCTCCCGCACAGCTGTTAGTCTGAGGGGCAAGAGCCAAGAGAGCTCATGGGCTCGTTTCTGAGAAGGGTTAACAGGCAGAAAGGTGACAGGAGGGAGCAGTGCTCCTGTCCGTTCAAAACTCGGGAAGCATAGGAATACAGAGATGTAAAATTCTGGGATCCAAATACAGCAATGTGTGAGAGCAGACGGGCTGAGCTTTACCAGAGCTGCATGACATCTTCCAATTATTATTGCTTATGAGAAAAAACAGATACAGATAAACAGATAGTACTTGATTTAATTTTTATGAAAGGAAGAGTATGAAAATAGATGCCATTAAGATCATAAATCACATTATGTAGCAGATGCACATAAAGAAGTTATACATACCGTGTAATGAAACCCATTTGTTAAAGCATGAAATACTTGTATTTCACAGAGAAACTGTAACACATATATTTTAAAATGCATGCTAAAATACATCTCTTTCTAGTATAACAGATCCACCAAGTGGACAATTCTCAGATAAAATATGCTGTTAAGCTCAAAGCTTATTATATTAAAAATTAATAGGAATATACCACTTTCTATATTTTTCATATAAAAACTGGCAATACTAGAAATTAGGAAATTCATTCAATTTCATTGCTTAGGCTTAGCCTTCTTACATCTATCATAACCTCAGTTTATGGGTCACTTAGCCTTCTTATATCTGTCGTAACCTCAGCTTAATGGTCAGCAATACTTGTTTTGTTATGACTATTAGTGCAGAGCTGGGTTTGACCCCGACTTGCTGACAATAGCACACTATTAATTCTTTTGCTACATCTCAGCTACAAGATACACTCCAGGTTGTGCTGGAAGATAGCTTGTATTTTGGAGGGAAGAAGTTAAATAATTATGTGGAAAATACAAATTAGTAAGGAATTTACATAAAATGAAATACTGCAAAGTAACAGCCCTATCGTTATTTAACTACTGCAGGGAAAAAAAAAATGAATTTATACTTCCTATGTTTATTGCATGCAAATGTACCTTTGAAACAGAGAGTTTATATATATTATTTCTTCAACTGTGTCTCAACATTAGCTGGGAGAATGTTATTTGGCCTGAGGCAAAGCCACGCAAGTGGTTGCGTTAACAAAAGAAATGGACAGTCAAGGGCAAGAGCTCAATCACATACCTTGTTTATTAACTAGTATAAATGTAGCAATAGACTTTATGGCCAAAAACCCTGTTATGATAATTCACTCTGTCATTTTGCTTAATGCTGGTGTTTAAGTAACAAACAATTAATGCATTATTCTCTGTTTTTGCTGGTAGTCTATTACATATTTCTTACAAAAGCATTGAGACCTTGCAAAAAAATATCAAGTGAATCTTGATTCAGGTTCTTTCTAGTACCTTCCAGGACCATAAAGCCTTGGTTGTTGAGTGCTTTATTGGTTTTGCTCTTAAAATGTGTCTGATTTCAAGTTTAATTTTTTTCTTGATTCATTTTTCATACCTTGTATCTTGCTGTTGTTCATATATGCTACACTGAAAAGTTCTCTTTCAGATGCATTCTCCTCTTTACATATTTTTAGATATGATTCTTTCATCTTCTCTCCTAAATGCCCCAGCAAACTGTGGGTGAAATCCAGCTCTAGACTCAGACATTTGCATTTAGCCAGCTGTAACACAGGTATCTACACATAAACTAGGTAGATGTCTAAGCTTTCTTTACAGTCCATGGAGATTGAATCAACACAGTCAGAGGCTCCTAGCAAAGTCATCAGGCAGGTGCATCTGCTTTAGAGTGAGCTAAATGTCTTTCTGCATGCCATCAATTATATTGATTAAAGACACTGTCCAATTGCACAATTGTAAGTATTTTGTGCCATTTTAGACACCCTAGAGCATCTGAGATATCTATGCTGGACTGGTGAATGCGACAGAGGACATGCAGGAGAGACATGACCAGCTAGAGTGATACCTAGAGGACAAGCATCTCAAATGCACCAGACATCTAGGTAATTCAATCGAGCCTAAAATACATACTACATATAAAGGAAGCTTAATCAGATATCTATGCCACAGACACCTCAATGTACAGGTTTGCTCCAATGTAGCCCAACTTGCATGGGCTAAATGTAAACTTTTGTGAAACTGTGTCTCAGTTCTTGTACCACTTTTGCAAGTCATCCCCAAACTCAAGCAATTTTTAAAGTGAAAAACTGACTGTGATATTCCAACGGGGATCTTATTAATGCCGAGTACACCTGTAACATCTCCTTTTCGTTCCTACTTAACAATATTCTGTTCACACTTCTATGGATGGCTTTAGCTCTTTATTGTTGATGCATCACATGTTGCATAGTTGGCTTTTCATGATGATCCTCTAAATCCTTTTTCAGAATTATGTCTTTTCACTGTGCATTTTGGCTATATTGAAATGAAAAACAGTTGCAGAAGGTAAACTTGACATTTTTTTAGCAAAGTTTCATGACACTCTTCTTCACATACCAAGAGGAATAATCTCCAATAAACTAAGAATTAAAACTGGTCTAGTGTTTACAGTCTAATGAACCTTCTGCTTCCAAGATCTTCACCAACTGGAATAACCTCCATTCCGGATTACTCTAACATAAAACATTTTACAAACTCTTAATACTTTTACAATCTTTCTTCAAAACGCTTTGCCACTAGATATTTTTGCATCAAAAAAATGAACAACCAAGAAAACTAG
The DNA here is from genome assembly GCF_000690535.1 of Cariama cristata. Classification (NCBI taxonomy): domain Eukaryota; kingdom Metazoa; phylum Chordata; class Aves; order Cariamiformes; family Cariamidae; genus Cariama; species Cariama cristata. Next base: position 164,426 of record NW_009627140.1, on the reverse strand, counting down.
CAGAATATCAGAGGCTCAAAGGAACATTAAACAGAAGTTTGTCAGATAGATTTAAATAAATGTATCTTTTCTAATGGTAGTTTTAATTCCTCCAGAAAACAGTTCTGCCAGACAAGACCACGCTAACATATTTTGCTCTTTTGAGCTTAAGGGTAAACCTCTCTGTTTCAGTAGACTTCAATAGGAGAGCAAGTTATTTATATGAGGAAAAAGACAGTCAATAAAATACAGCTGTAAAGCATCTTGTAAGAATAGAGGGTAATTTAAAAATCAATGAATTGTTCAACTTCCAATGAATAGAAATAATATATTCTTTTTTCACTGGTGTCTTTGTAGAACTCTGCCATGTTATAAATGTAACACGCAAAAAACCCTTTCTGCAAGTCCATCGTTGCCTTTTGTTGGAACCATTATATGTCTGACAATCAGTCTAGAAGGACTACAAGACTATCAGCTGCCTTGATGGTTGTTGATGTATGTCCCTACTAGAATAAGAAATAAACATTTCAGCTATCATTATTGATCTTTAATCTGGGTTGAGCAAAACCTGATGGATTCTGGTTTGCTGTTTCTGAGTTAAAAATATTGTAGCAGACAAAAAAGAAAGGAATCTAATGTGTTGCAGCCTACAACTGCAGAGTAAATACATGCTTCTCAGAAAACACAGATGAGAAACATGTCAGTAAGAGTGTGATACTTTTGGTCATTTGCCAGACTTTGAGAAACAGAGTTCCTGAATGTGCTAAAATAGACTATATTCCAGTATCATCAAATTTTTGAAAAAATATGATAGAGGTCTTAAATTGTTGGTTCATTAGATATTAGCCTTTAATTTCAGAGGCTGTAAATCACCTCTTTTCAGACAGTGCCAGCAAGGTTTTATGTATCACATAATCCCATTTAAATTCTGCAGTGAGGAGCTAATTGAGACTTAAGTGATGTGTCATCCCTGTGTAGGCCATCTGCACAGGCTGAATTGCATTCAGAGGCCACCTGTGAGAAACTACAGAGTACCCAGTTGATATTTGTTGGAAAAATAAGGTACAAATTTATCTCCATCTCAATTAATATGATAAAATGAATTACAGGCAGCTATGAAATAGTCCAGAGTTGTGTATTTTTATATTGGTCGATAAATTCAGATCAGAATCTGTTTTCCTCATCTCCAAAGAAGCTCTCATTTGGCTGATTTCAGCTTTGTAATTCACGGTATTGTAAGAAACCCAACGACTGGACCAGAGTCCTTATCCTCTGTGTTTTGTATACACAGAAAGAAATAAAGCAATGTTCCTTGGGGTTTTTCAATATATTACATAAAGAATCCTCATCCTTCCAACCCTCACCCTGTCCCCAAATCTATCTTTCTAAAGCTACCATAGTCAAAGTGAGAGTGACAGTGGCAAAGAAGGAGAGAGGAAGTCAAATTATAAAACACTAAAATTATGGTCAGATTAACTGAATTTTCAGGAAATATAGGACCATAGGAGTTTCTGGGCAACAAAATGAATACAATCTCTTTTCAAATCTGTAGGAGTCTTCCTCTGATACATACATACTGTATTTTTAGAATATTTTCTTTTATCCATCTAAAGACATCTAATTTATGTCTTCAGTAAATAAGCATTCAGTCCAGTCTATACTTTGGACAGTAAATGATAACTCCAACCTCAGTCTCTTTCTCCCACTTCCTAACTATGCTAGAATGCATAAAGAGGCAAAATAGTCTGTGGGTGGCTTCTCATCTTGGCTTGGAATATTAAAGTGGCTTGCTCTGGTGATCACAGTCATGACTAACTATGCAAGTATTTCTGGACACAGAAAGACTAATTGGATAAGCATTCTATATTTGCATAGAGATTGAGCAGTAAAATTAGTAATTTTCAAGTGAGAGAAATCTTTTCTAAAAGAGGATGCATATGAAAATTTAGCCAATGGCATGTACTTTTTCTGATTAGAGAGAGAGCTATACATTTATTTATAGAAAGAGACGGACAAAGAACATAGTCAAATAAACAAGCAACAAAACATGACAACAGTGGAGTTGCATTGACTGATAACAGACTGTGGGTGTGTGAACAAATGCCTGCAGCACACTCAAGGCATGTATTAATCACATCTACTATACATACTGCATTGTGGAGTTATGATTTTAAAATATGCCTGTAAAAATAAATCTATTGAAGGTTAAAGTGATTTTAAACACTTGATTGTGGCAGGTGAGATTCCTTTGGAATGTATTTGCCTTTTTACTATTAAAAATAACTTTTTGCCTTTGCATTTTTTCAGGTCATTTGCAAGCTGACTA
>NW_009627140.1:152609-162105 GCF_000690535.1 Cariama cristata | reverse complement strand
CCTGGAAGTGGAAGGGATTGTCAAATTGAGAGGTGGCCAGGTCCTGAGACAAAGGGTAAGAGCTTGTGTACAAAACTCCACATGTTCATGCTAAAACCCCCTTGTGTCTACTATCATCCTTTAAGGTAAAGGCAGGCATGTACATGGAGCTCAGAAAGGGCTTCCAGTTTAGAGATGTTTTTACTTTGACTGATGCCTTCAAATATTGTTTCACATTGTGGACAATGATTCACATATTTTACTTCAAAAATTAATTTTAAGACTACATCCACATTTTTATAACAACCTGAAAAAAGACTATTAATTAATAGCTATAGTACTCCACTTCCCAGAAAGCCACAGGATGGCTTCAGGGAGAGTGTCTACTTTCCCTTGAGGAAGTGATACATAAGATTTCTTCTATACTAGTGAACTGAGCAGTGGTTGATCCTGTTCTCTGATCCTGAGGTCACACATCCAGACATGACATGACCACATATATGATATTAAGATATCTCGCCCTATAAAATCAGAATCCAGATTGTGTAGTGGAAAAGGTAAATATGACTATGATGTAAGGAGGTAAATGTAGACAGAACACTTGCTTTAGTGAAAACCTATAAACCTCACCATTTTTGTGATGAGATTTCAGACTCTGTCTCTAGCCTTTGCTGGTGTAGCCAAGTAGAGCTATAAGCAATAGCAACAATAAACTCAGCTCTGTGCCATGCTGTATGTCTGAATAAGAATAATCCTCTTTCTTTCGTGCCTATGCTTACCCTAGTCCTACAAACTAGATCGCAACAAAAAAGCCCTGTGCTTCCACTAGTTTTCCGCTCTATATCTGGAACCCAGTAATACATTCCCCGATTCCTTCCGCATCCCTGTCATAGCGTAATCTTCTCTTTCCCATTCTCCCGCTCCCTGCTTTAGCCAGGATTGCAATCTGCTCTCAAGATTATCTTTTTTTGCTTTATTCTGCCTTGACATTGCTACAAGGATTCAGGGCCAAGGTGTAGTTGAGGGAACCGATCAGGTTTCTGCAGGACATTCTGGGAATGCAGATCAGAAAATATGGACCTGAGTCTGCATAAAGCAATATTTACCACTGATCTGCACATCAGCTGTAACAGTTTGGATAGTGTAATATGGTTAAGATCTGTATTTAGGTAGTTTCCTTCAAATAATAGCTGTTTGAGTTGAGATACTTAGATGAAGGCTATGAGAAAAAATAAGTCAGGAAATGGAAAATAAAGATATAATTTAGATGACAGAAATATGTGTTCTGATAAAACAAAAGAAAACTCTAGTCCAGTGATGAAACAGCCTGTCCAGTGACAAAATATTTTCATTTTTCAGCCCTTTTTTCTAGGCTTTACATAAAAAGGCACAACTCTAGTCACTGTAAAATTACTAAACTAATATCTAGTGATTAGATCTTCAGATTCATAGCGAATAGTGTACAAAAATGTTAATCACTATGCCACATATATAAAATGCTATATCACTATGATAATATATATTATACAATGTCTGAGTTATAGATATGACAATACGACATATGACAACACGAACCAAGATGCCTTGAAGTGCTTATTTTATTTATTAGATGTTTATATATGCATATATACTGAAGGGCAGAGATGAGGTAAAATAATATCTATAAAGAGCCGTCTGCTCTAAGCTACTACCAAACATAAATCTATAGATAGTTCATTGATGGCCGTTCCCACTTTGCTTCCAATAATGTTTCCTTGAAATCTTGCCAGATTTAAGTTCTGCTAAGAGATAGTTCTGAATTACTTTCTATTGTTCATTATTTAACATTTTTATGTAGCTTCAAATGTATGCATTTAACAATGGAGTGAGAAAATATATGGTCCTTGCCCAAAAGAGACCAGGTCTCACAATGAAACAGAAAGAAATGATGCACACAGTTGAAGTGAGAATAGAATTACTTATAGGTAATTTCCTATGTAGTCCAGGTGTGTTTTTTTTCAAGAAATAAGGAAGTTTAAAGGGAGAGGGGAGTATAAGAAAAGGAATTAGTCTGTTGCAAACCACAGTACTGAAAACATGGACTGCAACATTGATGGGCAGGAGAATTTTTGAGTTTATTTTCATATGTTATCTACATAGATATGCCTCTCCACATTGGTGTGCTATTAAAACTGAGCTCAGAACCAAAAGAATGAGCTTTTTAATTCAAATTAGCAGAATAGCTACTCTAGGCTAATTTATTCACAGGTGTAGATTATCCAGGACAGGAGATGATTATAGTATATTTACCAAAGGTTTGTGAACGATGGACTGGGTGTTTCTGTCTTGTTGAAATACATGGTATACCAATGGGAAGCTGGAATGATAGTTTTCCATTCCTTAGAGTTCTGTGTGGTCATCAGTGGCAGACCTGAAACATATCACTCATTCCCCAGTCCTTGTGAGAGCAGTAGTTCTATAGGTCTTTTGACATATAAACAACCTGTAGGAATCACTGGCACTAGAGTGACTCAAAGACAGATAGTTTGGACACACATGTGTATGGGGAAGAAAAGGTACACTTTACACATCATACTTAAACTAAGATCCAATGCAGGAGATGTCCAAAGGTAGGAGTATGCATGGCTGAAAGTTGGAAAACAGGAAATACGTGTATATACCACTTCTGTAACAATGAAGGAGGTAGATTGACAGACCTTCAGAAAAAAATGAGTATGCATGCGAGAATATGTGCATCTTGCATATCTCCCCACTTTACCCACAAGGTAAAAACTCATCCAAAAGAATCTGATGTTCCCTTAATACATCCATACATTAGACATAGAAATTATGCCTGTAGGTTGATAAAGGTTTATTTGTAATTCTATTTATAAATAGGCATACATTTATCAATATTCAGGCCAAATATAAGTAGTATATGTACACATATCTATTTTGGTATCTATGTTAGTGTGCAGAGTTTCTGGAACAGAATAAATTAAATGAACACTGTAGATAGCACTGACTGTGAGTTTCAGTACTAGAAAACTGTTAATTATAACTGTCTGCTATACTGCATTTTATGCATTTTTCTGTGCTCATGGAACTGAAACACATAAACCAAAATCAAGTTAAATTTCTAGAGCAGAACATTTGTCTTATTCACTAACTGCTGTTCATCTGCTGCTACATATCCAAAGTTTGAAGCATCTGAATTATCTTCCTTATCCTGGGAGTTTGATTATACCTCCATTAATTTCATACTTTACATTAATCTATAGCTGGTATAACCATGCTGTAGTAGCTGTGAATTCCTTATAACATCTAAATGAGAAAATTATTGGGTTGATGAGAAATTTTTGAATGATAGTAATTCATGAGGTGATACACTTGGGAATTAATAGTGAAGCAATTTCTTAAGAGGACAATGTTGGTAAGATCCCCAGACAGCTTGTAATGCTAGTTATCTTCGTAAAGTGAGCTGCCTGTAAGGATAGTTTGCCTCAACTCTAGTTCTTCAACATATGATTTTGATAGATCACATGCATTTTCCTTCATTTTGTATTTACATAGTGTATTTTCATGCCGTGTTCAGTTTTGGGCCCCTCACTACAAGAAAGACATCGAGCTGCTGGAGCGTGTCCAGAGAAGGGCAACAAAGCTGGTGTAAATGTGGTGCTTTGGGACATGATTTAGTGGTGGCCTTGGCAGTGCTAGGTTGACGGTTGAACTTGATGATCTTAAAGGTCCTTTCCAATCTAAATCATTCTGTGATTCTACGATTCTGTAACACTTTCGAGAGAGAATAATTCTGTCATACAGCATAAGTCATTGCCTATTTTAACCAAGCCAGTTCCATCCTTTTCAATATGAATTCAGCAATAGTCACAATGGTGTTTCATCTAAAATAAAACCCAGTAGCTTTTTCAAAGCAGGAGAATTTATATTCCAGCCATGATATCCAGCCATGATATTCAGCCATAATATCCAGCCACAATAAGAACCAAATTCTTCTAGTGTGGCTTATCATCAAACCTTCTCCCACATATCTTATAATATTGCATTTCTCACTGTCCTACTATAGTTATGTATAGCACGGCATCTTTACAGTGGAAGTAAGAGTGTAACAAATGGTCTAGATTCAGAAAAGCATTATGACATTCATTGCTGGTAAATCTTCTGAATACAAGGATCATTTCATCTAACAGTCACTTGAGGTTCCTTCAGGCTTTGCTAACTGTTTTTAACTGTTTGCTAGACTAAATTTTAGACAAAAGAGAATTAAAAAAGCATATAGTCAACATGTTTCAAATGTACATGTCATCTCCATTGCCTGATGAGCTTCATCCTACACATTGTTACGAAAAAGGGAGTAGTTACCAATGCCATCAGGCCTGGAAGGATCATCAGTATGGTGATACCAGGATGCTTGATCTACCTGTCTAGATCAAGCTGGTCAGCCAGGGAAATCATGCTACTACCTGCCCACCTTGATCCTCCTGATGGCAGAAGCAGGCTCAACTTGCATGGTCAGAACAATGGGTCTGGCTTATTGTCCTGCTCTAGCTGCAGTGATCAAGCAGCCTAGTTGTTTGCTTGTTGCCCTAACAATTAGTCTTTTAAAAGAAAGAATTGAATCAAAATGAAACTATTTCACACTCATCTGAAGAAAACACATACCATTATCATTAGATCATACGTCTAATCTATTATAGTGTAATTTTTTTATCTCTTCACTATTATCTGCCTTCTGGAACTGTTCAAGACTAAAAAACTCTTTCTTTCAGTCACAACATTGATGTGTTTCTTTTTCCTTTAGGAGTTCCATAAAAAAGAACCAAAAAAATTGTTTTCCAGCTAAAAAGAACAAGACATTATTCAAAAGCCATTGCCACAGAGAATATTTTGAATACGAAACAAACTTAGCCTAAATAGAACAAAGAGAATAGAAATGGAAAGTATTTATAAGCATCTCTGCCTCTTCCTATGCATGTCACCACTGGGAGTTCCTCTCCAATAAGCTTGGTTTCCACTGCTCATTGACTGAGTTATAATAACATCTGCATGATCTTCCTTTGGCCTATTTGTGACCTCTGAGGTCTGTGTGCTTCCCAGTCTTCTCAGCAGTTTGTCAGTCTCTGCATAAAATTCAGACCTCCACTCTCTCACTGTGATTCTTTTAGTTCATGATCATTTTGCAAAATCCTGTAATCCCTGGGACTTTCTCTAAGCATGCCTAGTTGCTTCCCAGAAGGAGTGAGCTCTCCCTACATTTTCAGAGAAAATAAATTCATTCTTAACATGTTTTATAGCACATGCACTCTGAAAATCAGAAGAAGAAGAAGAAGAAAAAAATACCATAGGTCACAATGATTCAAAGCACAAATTCTTCTGAAATATTTTGAGGCTCCGTGTGATTTGTTGGACAGGATGGACTGAAAGAGGTTTCAATAAATAGATGTATATTTTTGATGAAATGACTCTAAAATTATTTCATTTAGATTTTAACATAGTCTTAATTGTTGTCATGTTGAATTTTTTTTTCATTTGTTTTGCTGGGTATCCTGCATTAATAATTTCCCCTAATTCAAAAAACTTCAGAATAATTTTCTGTTATTTTTTCATAAAAGCCACTGTTGGAGCCTCTTCAAAGCTTTTCTTTCTAACTCTAAGATAAGGAAGGTGAATGTACATGCAGTACTTTCTATTCAAATATGTATTTTTTTTTGTATTATATTCTATATTGGTACATTCCGGAAATGCTCCTTCTAGGAGGTTTTAAAAGCTATTGCACAACACATACTGTGTGGGGCTTTTTATTGGTTTTGACAAGTATTACGTTTTCCCAAAGAGAAATTGGGGAGAAGTTGTCTAGAACAAGAAACTCAAATTGAAATTGGTGAGCAGCTTGGGCTAAAATATCAGGGAATTTTTCAAAAAGTTAAAACATAGTTCTTTTGTGAAATACTAACACATCTTATTTTGACTATTCAAAAAGAAGTTCCTTTCCATTCAAGATATTCTTCATTTGAAAGTAAATCTGAATTTTTCTGAAGATAGTTTTGAATTGTTTAATTCAAAAAGAATTAACCATTGACTCCAAATTAATATTGGTTTGTTGTTACTGTTGTTTTTGAAGACAACTTCACATTATCTTGAATGTCCTAACTCTTATTCAAAAATCATTAGGAAAAAAAAAATTGTTTCAACCTGAACCATTTTTTTCATGAAGTTTTAATTTGACCATGAATCAACAATAAACAATATTTCCAATGTTATTTAAGACCCAAAGAGCAAATATTATAGAAAAATTAATGAGATTTCCCTAAGCAAGCTTCTCCTAGTGCTTGCTTTTTTCTTTTTCCTTTTTTTTTTTTTTTTTTTTAAGGACAGTAGGTAGAGCTATTGCTTGGATCCACCATTGACATAATCAGAAATTCCCTTTGACACTAATGGTGAGGTCTATTGATGGTGTTATCTTCAGGTTTAAAACACCTAAGTATCCTGGAGATACAGATTTAAATCACAGTAGGACTGAATCAATTTTTAACCTTCAAAGGCAGATAGATCAATTACTCTTGTGTGATATTTGGTTTAGACCTTTGAAACGGCAGAGCTTTTTGCTCTATTTGGAAAGCAAAGCTGCAGTGGCCTTATTCTTGAAGGAAAGGAGTTGCTTTTGTGAATACAGTCAACAGGCTTCCTAGAATTATGCAATGGGCTGGGACACAACATACGTTCGTAAAATACCTTGGAAAGAAAGACCTTTAATCAAATATACAGTATGATTTCTATGTATTTATATAAACTTCCCAATTAACTAACATCCTGGAGCTGAGATATACTAACAAAAAATGAGACCTATTTGATATTTGAGTCATGGGTCTTGTTTTCAGAAAATATTGTCGTGGTGTTTATTCATCTCATATCAACTAATCAGCAGAGGGAAATGAATCTCTGAATGATTTGTGAAGTAGAAAAACACTTTAAGAAAATTTTGAACTGTCAAAAACATGTATCAGCCTACATTCTGACAGGTGATACTTTGCAGTTCATACAGGCTGTGTTCAGAAATACTATTTTTTACTTATAATAGTACTTAAACTTCATATCACAAAATAAAAATATTTACAAACCTAAAAGAATGACTGAGTATGAAATAAATCCCTGAATATGAATAGTTCCAGGCCTCTATGAATCTAGAATGTGTTGGAAATTTTTCCTCTTTGAGCCCTTTCTAACAATAATTAATGAAGTTAAATACAAGAACTTAAGAAGTCTTCATTTTTATAAGTTGTCAGTTTAAAGAATGTTTTGAGGAAGCAAAACATCTTCTTCTGATTAAAAACCTGAAATACAGTACTAATTTTACAAACTTTACATATTGAGTAAAGGTTTTAGGAAGATTAGTCACCTGCCTAGAGAGCTTCCAGACAGATTGTATTTCACTGGTTTATATTTTTCTAACATTAATATAAATTCTTTGTATCTATTATCAAATTAATACTTTTGAGGCAATGAAAGTATTCTTCTGATAAAGCAAATTGAAAACATTTGGAACTAATTCTTATTTCTTATCAACAGGATTGCTGCCTAGTCCCTCAAGCAGACAGGCTCCAGTACAATACCATCTGATGCCGTCATTAAATCCTCAGCGTCAGGTTTCCGTAGCAACAGAAGAGCTCTCCCTGCTTCACTGTCTGCATCTGAAATCCGGAACAAAAACAGTTAATCTTATGCTGATTTTCTACAGTTTTTTGGCAGATTTAATCTCAGACCTTCTGTATCTGGAAAGAAGTGGTAAGTACCAGTTAAAGTTTGTGATTGTTAAATTATAAGGCTGTATTTTACTTGTTGATGTACACGCACACCAGATGGTGGCCTGCTGTACTCATCACCAGATTAGAAAGATAAAGTCTGGGCTATATGTAGGCCTATACACACGCTTATGAGTTTACTTTGTAAATAGGGCTTTTAGTGCTTATTTAAGATAGCAAATCTTGAAAATCTTTATTTTCATTTGATTATAAATTTGACAGGCTGAACATATTATTCCAAGATGTTTAAAGTTAGTTTTGTTGTTACTGTTTTCACACTGTTATCCCTCTCCAGGCTGACAATAGCAGGCAATACGCAAGTGACATAGAACGTACCTGGTTTAGGAGTTATTGTTCACAGAACAGACACTGCATTTATCTCAAAATATATGATAATAATTTAAAACTGTGACCAGAACTCGCATGTGATTTTCATACAGAAAAACTGTAAAATGCCGCTGAATGTGCTTTATAGATTGAATGTTTGTAGTTACTAACATATTCTAAATAAAAGCTTTTCTCTGTTCACAAAAAACGTTAGGTTTTTTCATTTCTAAGACAGCCAAATCTTCCTAAAGTGAGTAGAAAGTCCACCCAGCTAGCACGGAGAGCTCCCAGACCAGTGGAGTTTTGAGTTTCATTTCAGAAATTATCCATTGTTTCTCATTATATTTTTATGATCTTATTTTGCAGTTGCAATTGATAACAAGCAATACAATTTTAAGGAATTTTACTTAGATACAGTATCCGTTTTTTGGAAGCAATATTTATACAAAATGTAGTTGACACATTTTTAAAAATACCTTCATAAGTAAGCCTGAATTACTGTCATTTCTTGGTATATAAAATTTGACTATGTTAATCATGAAAGCTATGGTATAGGTTGAATAAAACAGTTGTGACTGTGGCTTTATTACTTAAATTAAACAAAGAGATTGTGCCTTTATACTTCTGAAGATTGGAAGAAAAAAGGTAATACTTTGATATAATAAGCATTTTTGTTTATACATTTATGAGAATATGGAGGGTTTTTTATTTTTTAATGAGACAGGATATCACTAAGAGGAAGAGATACTGTAGTAACTATCACAAACTTTCACAGAATCAGTATTTTTGACCTTTTGTGAGATGTCTCCAGTGATGATTTCTAGACATATTTGGTTTGTACTTTCTCCTAACCCTACCATGTCAGCTAGACCATGGCACTAAGTGCCACGTCCAGTCTTTTCTTAAACCCCTCCAGGGATGGGGACTCCACCACCTCCCTGGGAAGACCATTCCAATGACTAATAACCCTTTCTGTGAAGAAATGTCTCCTCATTTCTAGCCTGAACTTCCCCTGGTGCAGTTTCAGACTCTGCCCTCTTGTCTTGTCACTGATCGCCTGGGAGAAGAGACTGACCCTCACCTGGCTACACCCTCCTTTCAGGGCATTGTAGAGAGCGATCAGGTCTCCCCTCAGACTCCTCTTCTCCAGACCAAACACCCCCAGCTCCCTCAGCCGCTCCCCATCAGACTTGTGCTCCAGACCCTTCACCACCTTCGTTGCCCTTCTCTGGACTCGCTCCAGCACCTCAAGGTCCTTCTTGTAGTGAGAGGCCCAGAACTGGACACAGCACTCGAAGTGCAACCTCACCAGTGCTGAGTACAGGGGGACGATCACTGCCCTGGTCCTGCTGACCACACTATTCCTGATACAAGCCAGGATGCTGTTGGCCTTC
>NW_009627140.1:136576-152578 GCF_000690535.1 Cariama cristata | reverse complement strand
TTTCGGCAGCCTGCCGAGCAACACCCCCAGGTCTTTTTCCGCTTGACCACTTTCTAACCACTCTTCCCCCAGCCTGTAATGCTGCATAGAGTTTTTGTGACCGAAGTGCAGGACCCAGCACTTGCTCTTGTTGAACCTCATGCCGTTGGTCTCAGCGCATCTATCCAGCCAGAAAAATTGTGGACATTTGCACACAGGGTCATCCATGTTTTCCTCCAGTTCTCATTCTTTATACACATTCTCAAATAGTATCAGTGAGTTTTTACATGATTAGGGAAAAAATAAGTAGACTTTAATATTTTTTAAAAGACTCTCCCGCTGTGAAACTGCTATGTAATGAACGTTAAAAATTAGATAATATGATATTTGGCAAACATAAACCTAGCCAATTTGTGTTCCCAAAACCCTTTGGAAGAGTTGATTTTCTTCCTGGTGTGATACATTGTCTTGATTTGTGGTTTCTGGTTATTATTTATTTCATAAACATTTGGTAGATAGATAGCAAAAAATTTATAAGAAAATAAGATTTATTATAGAATGGACATGCTGACAGGAACTGACTGCGATAGTTGTGGTAACATGATGATTACATGTCCATACTGATGCATTTTGTTACTGTCTACCCATTCTGTCAGTCTAACATCGGTTCTCTTGTGCCAGTCAAATTAGTCACATTTCAGCCCCAAATTCCTAAGACTCATTTAGCTATGGAGAGTTGATAGAGAAAGAAAAATAATGTCATTGGTTTCACCAGTCAAAAGCATTTCTCTGGAAAAGACACTTATGATGAAGTAAAATATAAAATAAGAGCATTTTCTAAAGTTGCAAGCCTTTAGTCATTTTGTAAAAACCCAACTTTTTATAAAGCTAACAAATCAAATAGACAGATGATCAATGTCAAGTCTACCAAAAAACTGCCTGTGTAAATGGAATGCCAGATTAGATCATAATCTGTCACTCAAAGTGCTGATGACCATGTGTATATTGCTAAGCGTGCCTTGGACAAGAGTTGTAGTAAAAGTCACCTTCAACCTAAAAAGTATTTAACGTAAATTTCATACTAAAGTGTGAAAGATATTTAAGGTTAATAAAGATTTCTGAGGTACATGATGAAGAACCTGTTATTAGCTAGAAATATATCTTGAACATTGACTTTCTAGATCAGTCCAATTATTGCAGCCATTATAAATCATAATAATTATTTATTAAATCGAAAGAGACAATGTTTCATTTTTTCTATAAATGGTATTCACTGGTGAAGGCTGTAAAGTATCTTGGCATACTTTACACTGTCAAGCTGCTGCTGTGTCTGTAGGTCCCTTCTGATCCCCCAATCTAATTTTGTATGGCTCCCAGACAGTGTGTTCCTTTGGAAATTTTCCTGTGGAAGACAGTAGCTGACATTGTTTTATGCATCAATACTGCAAAACTTAAATAGGGTAAATATGCTATGCGGCATGAAAGCAGTGGTTAGGTAAAGCTGCTCACTTAAGTAAGTGGTTGGAAGGCAGGCACTCTATGGCCTCTTCTTTTTCATTAGATGCTCATAGACTTTGTTCTCTTTTTATCTTCAAGGACCTATAATTGTTGAATTGCGGTTGCTTCACAGATTCAGTGGATGCTTCTTGTATTGCTAACATTTATAGATAGGTCATTGATGGAGTATACACATTAAAATTTCCTAGGTAAAGGAATGAGTTACACATAAGTCTTTCCCTTCTTGGGTGGGTGCACAAAGCATTGTTCTGTAAAAAAAAAAAGGAAAAAAATTAGGTGGGAAATGAGAGTTACGTAGCTTACCCTTCATAGGAAGAGGGAATTTAGGGTGACTGTAAGATTTCAATGTGACAAAAGAAAGGAAAGATGTTAGATTCTTCCAGGACAAGTAGTAATTTTGAAACTGTGGAGCTGTTTATCTTTTTCTGTAGTTAGGAGATTAAGGTGGATTTCCATGGGAGACTCCTGCTTCTTAGAAGGTTTAAGGTTCTTCTTGCACTTTCTTGGGGAGGGTCTTAACCTATAATTTATATAGTTATACTTTTGTCTGCTTGCTCACTGGATTGTTATGTATTTTATACAATTTGGGTAAGCTTCAATGAGATACCGAGAAAAACTTAAATCCTGGTATTTAAAGAATTTTACAGGGATGTAGAACATCTGGAAATACCTGAGCTACTTAGGCTAAAAGGTTATTTTTCTTCTTAAGTGCTAGATTTGTGAAATAGTATCTACCTTGCAACTGTTGAAGTAGAAATTATATATTCAGTCTTAAGATGGGCACAACTTGGGGTTTGTCTTGGGGGGAAAAAAAAGTTTCCTTTCTGTTTATATCAATGAAGAAAACCGAACAAATGGTCAGTGATTTATTTTCTTTTAATCTATCCAAAATGATTTCTCCATTCTTTCTACACTTATTTATTAGTTATTTATTATTATATATTTATTATTATTTCCTCCAGTCTTATTTAACTCTATATGTTACCAGGGAATTTTAAATCTTCATTAATACAATGTTTGTGAAATGCTTAAATCTCTAAGTAATTTTATTTTTGCAGACTGCCAATGAAATCTGTGTTGATGCTTATATGTGTATAATGTGCAAAATTCTATTGCCATATAATACTGAATAGAAGTGTAAACATGACATCAATGTCAGTATTATCAAAATATTACATATTTCATTTTGATAATTTTTTCATACAGTCTTAACTTTGAAAGTGCTTTTCATTGTTTTACAATATGTCAAAATAAATAGATGTTATCATCATATAAATGTCACGTAAAAGTTGGGAAGTATCAAAAGACAAAGTTCCTAAAGCAAATACGTTTATTCTAAAAAATCATTTCCAATGTGGAATTTAAATAGAAGCAGATCAACTCCATAATTAACAATAAAATAAATAAAACAGTTTAGAGGGATGATTATGCTCCTACATATCCTTCTGGTAACACCAGTGATGTAATATCATTTATGCTGAAAATTGAAAAGGGAGCTGATGAGAATTGCAAAAATCTTTGAAGTGGTGTTGAACATAACTGCTTGGGACAGAATTCAAGAGTGTAACTTTTTAAATGAAAGACTGAAAGGTTGCCTTAAAGTATCTTAACAGAGATGTTTCATATTAGTGAAAATTTTTTCAAATAATGTAAGCATAGCATAGAAACTGATATATGGAAACTAAAACTAGAAGATGGAAAAAAGCAATGGAAGCAATGGAGTTTCCACTACTTGATGTCCACAAGACTGGATTTTTTTCTACAAAGCATGACTTTGTCAAATCTAAATACACAGTGAAATGCAAGGGCAAGTAACATATAGGACATCAGAGAAGAATATTTGTTTCCCTGAAAAAATCTTCACACGTGGAACAGGAGTTATTTCTGTGGGTGGAAAAGGAAAGAATCAATGTAATTTTTAATGTCTTCTAAATTGTTATGTATTTGGAGGGTTTTTTAAATATGAAAGTATTATGTTAGCCCACTATGAGTCCCCTGAGTAAGGTAATTTTCAGAGTAAACTGATAACAATTCAAAGTCAAAATAACAAAATCTGGTTCATACTTTAAAAGTACTGCTCAGGCACAAAAAACAGGAGTATTCATGGGAGAAGTGCCACCTATAAAACTTGTCTGAAGTAGAGCTCTGAACATAGACACCCAAATTCTGTCTGGTCTTCCTCATAGCTCTTGAATAGGAAATGTGATTACAGTGAATATTTCTCAGATTGCAATACAACAGTTGTTCAAAGGAAATTTGGAAGAGTACTGGGCATGGTGTGCAAAATCCCAGACATTCTGCCTTTTTGTGTTTCTGGTAGCACTGGCCAACAAGCCAATGAGTCCAACACAGCAAGTAGCATGTCCCAGTTGGAGTGGCACTTGACAGCAAACCCATTTGTGTGGAAGGCTTGGTATCCACATGCATTTCAGGATCTTTATTTTGGATTAACTCTGGTTTCTACCTGGGGACTTGAATGCCTGTTAGCAGCTGGATTTATTAGTTACACGTCAGGAGTGCATGTTCTGGTTCAATTTCATTTTAAAGGAATCCTATTCATATACTATGTGATGTGATCTGAAGCACTGTAAGTGGTGACAATCAAGATAGTCACTTAAAAAAAATGCATTCCCGATCCAAATGAAAATTCCATTTGCAGAGCTGCAGGGAGACATTGTGGAGCCCATTAGTTGTTCCCCTGCTTCCCCTCTTCTTGAGCCTGTTCACCGCACTGCCATGAACTTGTGACTAGGTAAGAGCTACAGGCAGCAGAAGTCATATATTTGCCCTTATTTACTACATCACTCTCACCCTGTATTTGTTGTAGCTTTGTCCATAGGGATAAAGGTTTGGGAAAACTGTAAAAAAAGAGAGAAATGAAAACTAGGAAGAGTAGATATATTACCATACCTTTGTAATTTCCTTCTTTTTGGCATCTCATCCTTTGCTGTTCAGTTGTGTTCTCGCAATACAGCATCCCTGGGAAAGGTTATGAAACCTGTAGGACTCAGGTGCCTGCACACGTTTGCAAATTTTGAGGACAAAATTTTCTAGAAAAATATTTATTCTAAAAGCAATGTCCCTTGTCATCACACAAGGATATCAGCTTTACCTTCTATAATGTCCTCTATATTTGTCAGACTAATGTCAATTTACTATTTGTTGTGCGTGGGAGGGGGGTTAAACTCAGCGCAAAGGCAGGTTTTCATGAAAGAGATTGCTCTTCTCATTAACTCTTTCTCTGTGGTGAGCAGTGCTTGCCTGTGTTCCCTTTAAGTAAAAATCTAATTGGACAGTTTCCTGACATTTTGCAAATCATACAGTGACTCATATGTAATGTTATTCATCAGAATTTCTTTTCTGTCCGTGCTACTTTACAGTACATGTTTGTTCTTTTACAGATAAACGATGCATTGCCGAAAGCACAGTAGTTATTTATACTCATGTACATATACGAAAGACACCTTTAGGACATCTCATTGTTAAAAAGTGTATGTCCTTAGCATTGTACAACCACATGGATGACCCACTTTCTGTTACAATATGTCCATATTTTCCCCACTTGTCCCCTAGGAAATAACTTATTTTCATTCATTGTCAGATTTTGCATCTGTACAGGCTGGATCTATGTAGTGAAAATTAAATAAGGATTTACAACATAAAGGGGAAAAATATTAGGACACTATGACCTTGTCACAGTCTTGAATTGTTCTCTTATTTTTAAAATAGATGATAATATTACTTCTTATCCTGAGAGACAACTGATGGTTCTGGAATTGGACCCTGAAACACTGAGATGCTTATTGTGCTTAATTTGTGCTGAACAGCCTTAAAGTAAACAAAATACCATCAAACTTGTTTTACTCTTAAATGTTATCTCCCCTTCTATAACCATAAGTACAACATGACAACATCTCACAGTCTTGAACATATTGATTTTCAGATTATCTTAGCCGAAGTATTAGGAACTGTATTTAAAAAACATTAGCTGTATGTGAAGAGGAAGAACATACATGCTGCTTATACAAAAGTTATGGTGTAATAGAGAATTAGTCTAGCTTTCCTTAGTCCTGTGGGATATACATTTGTCTAAACAAGAAAAAAAGGATTTTCGGATTCATTTTTTTGAGCAATACCTGGATGATCATACAAATAATGGTGTGTTTTGTCATCTTCCTCTTCAGTTCTTCATTTCAATTGCTTTATTTCAAGCTAATGTCAGGCTAACTCAGTTGTGAACCACTGCCAGCAAATTTTGTAAATTTAGCCCATTGGTGTTAATGCATCCTAAATAGTCAGTACAGCAATATGACTAAACTATTTAAGAGTTATGCTCATTGGTGAATATTACACAGCCTAAAAGCCCGTGACTACAACATAAAGGATGCTTGATATGCCAATTAATTTCTCTAAATTGTAAAACTTTCATATTCCAGGTTGACAAAAGACTATGGTACATTATTCACATAATGTTAGTCACTGGAATAATTTAATATATTCTTTCTTTTTATTTTGAGGAAATATTGTTGTCTAGTACCCTAATTGCCAAAACATCTGATTAAAACAAACAAAAACAATTTTCAGGTTTACCTTGTATCATGGTACAGGTAGCAGCTTTAATAACAAGTGAGAGAAGAAGGTGAAAAACAGCAACATGTTGGAAAAAGCAAAGCTTTTTAAAAAATTAGACTGGCAGGATGGACTGAGCATCTACCCTTTTGATCTATTACACAAATTTTCATCTCAACATGAAAAAAAGAAGGATTTTGCCAAACATGTCAATTTGGCCAAGCTCTGCTTTTCATCCCTACTCTGCTTCTTGTTTAGCTAAATTAAAAGACTTCATTTCTTGCCTGTTTATTAATTTGCATAAGTAGCAGCCTTTATCGCTTACAATACAATCTCTGCATGATGATTCACTGTGCTTGTTGAAGGCAGCACAGATCTGCTTTCTATTTTTGTGACTGATAATGTCCAAGTAGTCACCTACCTTATGGCATTTGAAGAGGACAGCAGATGACAATTTCATTATTAAGAGGGTGGGTTTAAATTTTTTACCCCGTCAAACCCTTGCAATAAGCTTTATCACAAGCAAAGATTCAAGTTGTACAATTTCCATTTCCCATCACAATCGTTGTAAGAACGAGAATCGGTATGCAATTGACCAGAGCAGTGACGCAGTATAAGAAACTACCAAACCACTGTAAACTTAACAGCATTTTCTGAAAACTGCCATTCATCCACGCTTTCTAAGAGCAGAGGTTGTGACTGATTAGCAGACCAAACTGTACACTGTTGAAAGGGTTGAGATAACACTTTTGTCTGTTTCCCACCACAATCCCCCAAAGTCATAATGTACAATTGAAAGTGTTATGTGTTCTTAGTTTCCTGCCAAGAGTAAATCAGTTTGACCAAGTGTTGGCCCACAGCTGGAGGGCTGCCTGAAGTAACAAAACAATCATGCCATACTAAAGTGCCTCCCACATTAAGTCAGACACAGTGTGATGCAAGGATTGCACACAAAATGTGTCTTATTAAAAACAAAGATACAAGCAAGTGCTGTAATCAACGCAAGACACTGAATTGCATACTTATCTTTTATTGGATTTTCTTTTGTGTAGAAAGTCCTTTTTACACTATGTTTTAATGGTATATTTATATGGTACATTACTGGCAGCACCTCACGCTGATGTGAGAGCTGAAGAAATATGTCAATTGCAATCCGTTCCTACATCAGGTGTGAATTCAAGACAGTGAATTAGGAGTGTTAGTGCTACCCTTACATTATGCCACTTCGTGTAGTCTTTTATGTCTCCTTGCTTTTATAAAATCTGCTTTTTGTTGTTGTGTACATCTTTTGATGAGACTGATTCAAAGAGGATATGTGTGCTTCTAGCCCTCTAAGAATAGTAGTACTCCAGCTCAAGGTGTAAACTGTTTATACCTGGCTCATCAGCAGGATGGCAATCATTTTGTACACTTGTACAAACCGTACTGTTATACAGAGACTACTTTAGACACTGTGTTGTACTAGAAGCTGCAAAACAGTGCTGGTTTTCATCATCAGAAGGTCTGTTTTGCTTCTAACACTACTGCAGCTAAAGGTAAAGCAATAGTGAGATTCAGTAACAAAAGCCAGTGTAGAGAGCAACTAACAATCTCTGAGATATTATCACCAGTGAAACAGGACATCATTCGCCTGCCATTTTTATGAATGGTCTTTTCAGTAGTCATTAAATAGACACAAGACATAATTTTTATCTGTGGCAGACAGACTCTGAAACAGTAATCTATGATATCCCCAAGTTAAAAGAATTACCCAAATTGTGCTGCAGCAAAGACGCATGCATTGCCACTCTTCTTGTTACTGTGGAATATTGCCTGAACCTTTCAGAAAGGATATATTGCAACAGTATTATGTAGACAGATTTTTGCAGAGGACTTTCTGAAGTGTGTGTATATATGTATATGTATATAAACTCACAGACAATTCAAGAAACTTACAAATCTACCAAAATGGTCAAGTATATGTGTAGATCACTACCACCTCAGTTTCCTTGGCATCCAGAAGTATTTACACCGTTTCAGAATTCTAGATGAACAGAAACCTAACTCTTCAGCTTCCCTTTGAGCAATCTTTTTTTTTTACACTTGTGACCAATTTCCATCACCTTCAGCAAGAGTGACAATGAAAAGTATTGCTTTTGCTCGAAAAGCAGCAAGTCCCTTTCCCTTTGTTCCTGTATTTTTGACATGTACCTGAATGTAAACAGACAGCAACTCCTTTCTCTTTCCTGCAGATCAGTGGCTTTGCCTGTGTTGTACCTGCTTCACTGTTCCACTGAGGCAAAGCTTATCCAGTCTGGTTCAGAGTCAGACACAAAACTAGCAGTTCCTCTCTTCCTAACAGAAAAACAGGTGATCTAAGAAAACATGCATGACCAGACTACACGGAAACAATACAAAGAACTCATCACATCAGAGATCATTAATCACATGCACACATGCACAAATTAATTCCACAAATTGTCAAAAGAAATGTCTGATATAGAAATTATTTTTTAATATCTGCTAAGGAAGAAACTTTGCTGTGAGAGGTAATTAGTGTACTTTGTAGTTCCTTTTCAGGGAAACACAGTACCTTGCCTTTCATATTCTCTACAGAATGATTTCCTAATTAGGATTAAGAGAGTTTGTGCTCCCGAATTAAAGTTAATCCAGTTTCTAGGTTTTCTGGAATCTTACATATATATAAATTGCTCTTTTTGTTTTTGGAAGTATCTGAACTCAGTCCATCTACTGCTAAATGCCTTACAATCAGTTTCTTAGCTATTTTTAATTTTCTCTTCCAATCACATCATCACAGCACTTGTAAGCCTGTATGTTTCTCGTGAATTCTTTAGCCAGGAGCCATCATGTCTCCTGGCTACCAGCTGAGTGTTAAAATGCACAGTGAACACAAAAGAATGGTACTTTGTCGAGTAGTTGACACAGCAACCTTGTGAAGTGCACTACGACTTAATATAACATCTGTCCTTAGAAAAGTCACTGAACCTACACAAAGAAGTTCAGTCAGAGAATCTGGGTGTTCAGGACCAATTTCCAGATGGCCCAGACCACTCAGCTTTTGCTTGGTTCAAGTAGTTCTATTTTAACTATGCTGAGATTTGAGAGCTGTGATTCCCTGCTGTCTACACTGGCACAGCTCTCTTCAAAAACTGCCCTAGATATGACTTTCAAGAAACTATATATGTAATTTATAAACTAACTCTTCATAAGAACCTGTATCACCTTGAAGACAGTGTCTGATGTCACTGCCTGGAGAGATCATTTTGTTCGTTAGGAGAACTGTATCAGCTAGATCCTATGAGGCAGCATCCTGACATCATTAGGCAGACAGATAGCTAGACATGGCACAAAGACTCCATGGGTAAGAAAAGAGAGACAAAAGCCAACTTAGCTAATATTTCAAGGGTCTTTTTGAATAAAAGTTTGAAATGGGCTTTATATAATCTATGTAGAATTTTAGTCTTGCCTGATACAGTCACTGCAATTGAACATGTAAACTACTTTTCAAGTGAAGATGGAGCAACTTTCTTTTGAAAAATAGATAATTGCTTAGATGATATAAAGCAGTGAGCAGAGGTGTTGCTTAATACCATTCTGAATCAATATACTTTATCTGCTTTCTTTTACTTTAAAACTTCAAAACCATGGTAGGGAAAAAAGAAGAGTAACGGTGACTATGCTTTGAAGATAACAGGTCAGTTCTGAATGTTATTAGGATTCCAGGACCAAAGGCAGATTTACTGTTGCAGGATAAGACATATGGGACAAGGCAAGACTGTGAGATTAATTTAAAATTGCACTATGTTAATATTTCTAAGATTTTTTGCACTCATTATATATTTAAGAAATAAGTAGATTAATGAGCTAGTTTTTATTCTTATTAAATTCTTTGTCATGAGAACTCTGAAGAATTGTATAGCCAATACATTTGGTGAAATCAAGTTGAGTTCTGTGTTTCTCCTGTTTTTCCATATATTGTTTTAATGCAAATGTACCGCTGTTGACAACTGCAGGAGAAGGCAAATGGAACTCAGACTGACAAAAAAATCTGAGTGATACATTGATCTATAACTCACAGAAATGATCATAAAGAAAAAAAATTAAGTTCAGACACACGAAGAGACATGGATATATAATGCAATGAATTATACTGTTGTTGCATTTTAAGAATATAACTTGCATACAGAATTTTTTATAAAAAGGGAAGTAGACATTAAGAAGAGTTTATTGATCCAGACTGCAACTGGAATAAATTTTATTCTAAAGTTTTAAGGTGTTCTGTGTGCATTGTTATGAGCTTAATGTATGATGGAAAATCTTCCATCTATCCTGCTTTTTAAGTTGATTTTTACATTGGTCAGTTTGCAGCGAACAGGCCATATACCTGCTGGCCAGCTGCTGTAGATGTCCAGGTTGCAATAGACCTGCCTCATCTTTGTGTCTCCTGGTCTCAGGAAAAGCTTGTGATACACTAGCGTGGCAGGAAGTTCTTGTTATCACTTTGTCAAGAGTCTTTGGTCATCAGATTTCTTGATGTTATGGTGGGAACTGTGAAAAGAGAGTACCATAGGTCTCTATCCTGTGTTTGGATGGCATTTATTGTAATTTAACCATAATGACAAACAAGACTTTTATTTGCTGAGGTAATTTGATAGTCAGCTACTTTGCCCCCTCTATTTAAAAAATGTCAGAGAAAGAATTTTGAAAATCCTGGATTTATCATTTACAGAGATTGTCCTGCAGCAACCTTATTATGGTGGTTGGAAGAAGGGGAATTCTTAGAGATCATGGACACAAAGGAAGCCCATGCAAAAAGCCAAAGATAGGAACGTGGAAGTTCCTGCTGGAATACTCAAATTAGCTGTGCATCTGTTAGGCTACTCAGTTTTTCACGTTGAAATGCTGAGCCGTATTTATGGATTATGGATAATCCTACTGTTGGGGCACCAGGTTCTGTGGTGCTTGGGAAATCAAAGCACAGGGAGTTGTTTAAGCTTTGCAAAAATGCAAGCTTGGAAGTGTACAGTTAAAAATATGTTAGGTGTAAGCATATTAAAGAGTGGGGCATACATGCAAATTGATAATTACCTTTTGTTAGAATTGTTCTTTTACAAATAATAATTATGTGATTATTGTAATTATATCCTAAAACCAAATCCTGACATAAGTTTCAATATAACTATTCATACAGCCAAAGCAATCTCACTGTAGGAACCCAGCTGGTGAAAAAAATAGAATTAATACATAGTATAGTTAAAATAAGGATGTGATTCTTTGGAGATTTCTTTTTAGTGATCTTTCTGGATTTTAAACCACATATATTTTAAATTACTCTGTGTTAACATGCAAAAATTTAACAATGTTTATTTTTAGCAATGTCATATATTGACTTGTTTCTTCCTAATCCACACCAAGAAAAGTTAAATATTACACTAATGAAAAAAATATTACTATGCTTAATCAGAAAAATTACAAAAATAATTCCATGTAAATACAATCAGAAACTTGACACTGAGAAAGTAATCTTTTAACTTATATTACAATTATTTCAAATGTGATAGAAATTCTAGTGTCAAACGCTAAAAATGTTGACAATTTGAGTATCTTAAAGTACTTGGAATCCAAAACACATTTCATTTCAGCAGAATATTTTTAAAACTTTTTTTTAAAAGAAAAATTAATTAGTTTGATCTTAGCACTTATAGTTTTATACTATGCTTCTGCATTTTTACATAACTTTATTACAAACATGGGGGGATTCCACATTTTCACTAATCAGGTCATGCAGTGCCAGTTTCTTCAGAGCTTCATGGCTTTGCTTTCTATGGACCATTTTTAAGGACCATTAATAAATATGCTGTCAAGTTTAGATACCTGGAACTGATCTAAAAGCTTTGTAAAACAAGAATTCAAAATCTAGAATGAAATGCTGTATAATGGTAAGGAGATGCCCATCAAAGACATTAAAAATGTGGCTAAAATATAGAGCTCTTCACTCAGCACACTATCTGAGAGCTACAAGATTGCAATCATAACAGAGTAATGAAAATGGATTTAGCTGATGCCATTTCTCATTTTCATTACCATCATTTTCATGAGAATGGATTAATATTGTGCTATTTTGTATTCTCATGGCAATTTTTGTCACAAAATGGATTAATGCCAAGCCATCTTCTGTTCCTGTTAATCTTTGTCTAGAAGGCAGGACACCAAATTTTTCATGACCCATTGAGTTCACGGGAATATGTAAAACTTTCACAGCCCTGCAGACTTCAAACTTTTTTGGGTGGTTTGGATAGTCTAACCCTACATGATGCTTACTGAAGCAATACCAGTTGAGAACAGAAAGCACAAGAAACATGACAAAACATTAAAATTATTTTTTTCTTAATTTCATTTGTAGCAGGAACAGTAGAAAGTACAAAAATATAATATCAATGGAGATTAGTGAATAGGTTATAAGTGACTGAGGTAACTGTTTAGAGTTTTGCATATGCATGCAAATGTAGACATATATAGCCAAAAAGAATTATAGCATAGATAAATATGCTAAACACTTAAATTATGACAATAAGTCATAAGGCATGGATTATAACCAAAATTAAAAGCCAGTAAGTTTTCATTGTATGATGGAACTTCAAAAAAACTGGTGGAGAGAGTACTTCAAGGAACATATACAATCCTTTCTATATGTATATGTATTTATTCATTCATGTGATAAATCACTGTTATTTGACCATAATTTTGAGCTAGCACATTTGAATGAGTCTAATTTTTGTTTTTATTTTCTCTTCATAAAGTATCTTTGGTCCATATCAGATACATACCTGAGATATTTAGTAACAGTTTTGAACTAAAATAACTACATAGCAACATTACATGATCATTGGCATTACACGTATTACAGCCTGAATGCATTTTTACCTTGAAAATTACATGCTGAAAGAGGAAGGAAGGTAACATGGTAATTTAACTAGAGCAGTGGAAATGTATGAAACTCTCCTTGTCCACGTAAGGAAGTGTCCTTATTCCTCTATTGAGAAAGACTGAATGTGATAGTTAAATAGACTGATGTACTGGGTATTTATAGCAAAGTGGTGAACCCATCATAGCTGAAATGTTTATGCCAAAACCTGAATCTGGAAAAAATCTGTTGCATTCTGTAGAAGTTTAGCAGCCAAATTATGGACATAGTAGACTTTTTTTAGAAAGATAAATACCCTTAAAAGTCTACTGAACACTTTATCCTTGTCCCTACCTTTGTCCCTACTTCAGTATCTTTTGTTTAGTCTTTTATTTAATATCATTCAATAGAAAATTTTGAATGGAAACTGGAACAGTCGAGATATCTATATTATCTTTATATAACAATAACCAGCTTGTAAGAACACCTTTGAGTCTCATCTTGTTTTAGTTCTTTCCATGTCATAGTACCTTAACTCTTTGCATCAATCTGTTAAACGAAAGACAGGTAACGAGAGATCATTTTGTTACTACTGCCTGAAGCGAGTCAGTGTATCACCTCCGAATGGGAACTCAGTAATTTATCATTGTCTGGAATGCTGGACTAAAATGATCTCTTATTTCTAGAATTGGCCTTTTTTCCCATTAAAAAGAAACAAAAAGTCAAAGTTTTTTGTTTTTTGTTTTTTTTTTTACTTGGAGTGGAAAAAATTCTAATGTGAATTTTAAAGGGAGGTCCTTTTTTTTTCCAATAGGAGTATCTGTAATTATTTAGAAAGGAAAATTTATAAGATTTCCAAATTCTTACTGTGTATTCCTCTTCTGAATGCCTTTCAAGACTAAGAAGCCCCAAGTTGTTTTCAAAGATGCTTCTCAAAGGTGGCATGCATAGTTTAATTTCCCTGACTACATACTTTGGTGAACCTTCTTGACTAGTCCTTAGCTGTTTTGAAGGTATGTCAAATCCTTTCAGGCTAACTTTCAGTCTGCAAACCTCCCACAGGAATGTCTGAAATGTTTGCCAGATATTTTCTCACACATGGCCTTCTGGATGTTACTTTCCTCTCTGTATTCTAGTTGCTGTGTATCACATTAAATATTTTCCAAGGAACTAAATAGCTTTCAGTTGAATACCAGTGTGCGTCTAGTTTTAAGGTTTGTATTACAGTATGGGGTTCCCTTTACTAGATGGTATAGATTTCAACTGTTTATTTCGCATATAAAGAATTTTAAAAGAGGGTGTACTACTTGCACAATATCAGAGAGGTGGGAAACAAACAGTCTTGGAGCTTTTACCTTGCTGACAAATCTTTCTGAGTATAGCCCCTTGTATATCTGGGATCTAATTAACTGTAAGCAAGATTTTATTCAGGATATCTGCTTACATTAGCATCTGTCATTGCTTTCAGGCTTAGCTTCAGAAATCTTACTAATTATTAAACATCATCTATAGCTGTTTGGTGCTGGATTGTTTCATGATAAGTATATGAGTATTTGAATAAGACTGCACTGTGACCAATACTTTTTCCTTTCCATGGGAACAGTTTGTAGATCAACAATTTTAGAACTTGGTTTCAAAACACTACAGCTCTTTTTCTCTGTCTCTAGGACATGGGGCTGATATATTTCAATACATTTTTAAAGCAGAGGAACAAACATATTGTTTAAAGTACCATCTTGTAAACTCATTGTGCACTTGTGCTCTCTGTGCTTTCATTGTTTTAAATTACTTATCGGGAAATAGGTAATCCCCATGCTTTCAAAATGTGAAAAAAATTCTATATTGATTAGATCTGTAGACAATGTCTTCAGATACATTTTTCAGCCAAAAATGTCAGAGAGAATACTATATTTAGAAGAAAAAAAAAAAGGAAAAAAGAGGCATTAAGGTAACATTAAATGTCTTATCTATTATCCCCAGAGCAAATGACTCATCAAGCAGTTTCAATTTAAAAGCTAGATTTGCAAATGAAACAGAAGCTCTTGCTCAAGGGACTGTTGATTAATTAGGCATCAGACATAAAATTCCTGTAACAAGTTGGGAGAAAGAACCAGAACTTGGAACTGCTCTGCTGACTCTATAGGGCCTCACTCTGACAAGGAAGGAAAGCGAATTTCTCAGCCTCATGGTAGCCATCATCTACTTATGCAAAGTAATCTCTAGGAATTTATATATTTGAGTGTCCTTAAAAAAAAAGGAAGATGTTGAGCCTTGTTCTTGCACTTCTTAAGTGAAGGCTTTAATAAGGAGACTATTGCATCCTGAGTAGATGACTCCTCTGAAACATGGATTTTGAAGTCACCACTGCCCTCAGTGATTCATGTTTCCTACCTATCACCTTACGGAGGTGATCAGCTCCAGTGCAGGTAGGTTCCACAGCCAGGCGGGGGTCCCAGCATACAGGTGGGGTTTCCTGAGCCAGGGAAACCCCAGGGGAGTGCAGAGACCCGCCAGGAGCCAGCAGCTCTCAGGAGAGGGGCTGACGAGGCCCGGGTGGGGCCAGGAGTCACCATGGCCACCCTCCACTCCCCCAAAGGGCAGCCTGTGGGAGTGCTGCTGACCAGGAGCACTGCAAACAGGGCAAGGCATGTCAGCCAGGGCGTGATGTAGCAGTTTGCAAGGCAGTTTGGGTGGAAGGGCAATGCAGAGAGGGTGCCTCTTCGAAGGAGGGACATTCCACTGGACAAGAGGGGAGACTTGAAGTCCACATAACCCAGCAACCGGACACTGTTCTGTGACCACCTGCCAGAGGTCAAGGGCACTCATCCCTCCTGACCCTCGAGGCAGAAGGGTGGGCACTCGTTGGAGAGCAAAGGCTGCAGCTCCGGCTGTGGGGGCTGCACCATCCACCCTGGTGGTGGGCCATGCCTCCACCCGGACAGAGCTGCTGAAGGGAGAGGCCGCGGTGCAGACCTCAGCCTGCAGAAGTGCCTGGACCTCTCTGCTGGGGCAGGGACAAGCAGCAGCCCTGC
>NW_009627140.1:136116-136559 GCF_000690535.1 Cariama cristata | reverse complement strand
GAAGCAGCCCTGCTGGCAGACGGTGTGCCCATGGGGAGGGGTCCTGCAGCGGGTGCTGAGCCACAGGAGGCGGTGGGAAGGCTGCGCAACACCGGGGAGGCGGAGAAGGAGGTGGATTGCTGGATCCAAGCGCAGTCTGCAGTGGACCCACCACCCATGGCCAAATAGCCAACAACTCCCCCACCAACACAAAAAGAAGGGAGCAGGGCCAATAACACAGAGGAATGGAAGGCTGCAATGCCAAGGACCTGCAGGGGGAAAAGACTTCTCCCGAAACCTGAGGTGCCCTTGCAGAATCATGTCACCGCTCTGCAGACTGAAGAGGCCAGGCCTGTCATGTCAGGAGAGACGCTGGAGCTGAGTAAGGCAGCCCGATCTGCCCCCCGTATAACCACAGCACAACTACGGAAAGCCGACGGTGACGGCAGTCGGGGGATCTCTTC
>NW_009627140.1:102964-136087 GCF_000690535.1 Cariama cristata | reverse complement strand
TCTCTGGAGAGTTGTGCTGCTTACTGGGGGTCGTATCAGGGATGTCACCAA
Organism: Cariama cristata; assembly: GCF_000690535.1. NCBI lineage: Eukaryota > Metazoa > Chordata > Aves > Cariamiformes > Cariamidae > Cariama > Cariama cristata. The sequence continues at coordinate 136,036 of NW_009627140.1, read as the reverse complement.
GAGACTACCAAGCCTCGTACAGCCCACTGCCTGTTATCTGCTGCTGGTGTTTCATGTGGGCACCAGGGGTACAGCTGGGAGCAGTCTGAGGAGTATCAAGAAGGATTACAGAGCCCTGGGAGCAGCGGTGAGGGACTCTGGAGCACAGGTAGTTTTTTCATCAGTCCCCTGGTCAAAGGGACGGGGTTTGAAAGGGCCAGTCGAATCTGGTGAACTGACAAATGGTTACGGGACTGGTGCCACAGCCAGGGGTTAAGCTACTTAGGCCATGGGACTGGTTTTGAGAAACCTGGTCTGCTGGGGGTCATGGGGTCCATCTGTGAGAGAAGGAGAAGAGCATCTTCGGTCAGAGGCTTGTCAAGCTGGTGAGGAGGGCTTCAAACTAAAGTTTCTTGGGGAGGAGAACCTCAATCCATCCCCCTCTTACCAGGTTGATGCCAGTGGCAGCAATAGATGCCCAGAGCATGGAGAGGGATCACAGGTCATCAGGAGAGCACCTGAAGAGCAGCACAAGGGAATCCCAACCACTCCAATCAGTAAGGCAGCTTCACCAGGGGCCCATCTTAAATGCCTCTATGCAAATGCTTGTGCCATGGGGAATGAACAAGAGGAGTTAGAGACGTGCACACATCTGCAGGGCTGTGACCTTACTGGCATCACAGAGATGTGCTGGATGGCTCCTATGACTGGAGTGTTGGAATGGGACGATACAGGTTCTTTCAGAAAGACAGGCAGGGGAGATGAGGAGGGGATATTACGTTGTGGATGCCCCATCTGTGGAAGTGTTCAAGGCCCAGGTTGCATGGAGCTGTGAGCAATCTGCTCTGGTGGAAGATGTTCCTGCCCATGGCAGGGAGGTTGGAACTGTATGATCTTTAAAGTCCCTTCCAACCCAAACTACTCTATGATTCTATGATTCCATGATACCTACAGGAAACTGCTGAACATGCTAACTTCTGGTGGACCCCTGGTCAGTGTTCAGCAGCTTTGGATTCAGATCTGTGTTGCTGTTAATTATAAAAGCTTGTGTGTCTAGCTTTGGAGACCTCATCATTCTCCAAGGTCCAGGCTGAGCACTGGTGTGTCTAGTTTTTATCTATTCACTTCTTGGATCTGGACTTCCATTACTATGTAGCATACGTTGCAAAATTATTTGTGAAGAATTTGATATTAAAACTAAACAAAGAGTTAGAGACAAGGCTATACAGCTTCATTTGCTGAACAGAATAAGCTCACCTTGCATTCTGCAGTCTTAAAAGCCCTATGAAACACTTCTGCTAATAAAATTCTGGTGTGAGGTTGCAGAACTGGTCACATTAGAACAAGCCTCGAGGTACCTCCAAATCCTCATTAGACAAAGGTTCCACTGAGATACCTACTGTATAAAGGGCATTGACAAGTGCTTATCTTCAAGTTTTTATCACTTTTTGTTGTGTATAAAACTCTCGTTGATAAAATGTAATGACCCTGCCCAATTAGTTTTTATCTCTTCACGTACATCCTACCAGTCAGTCACCACTGCACAAAGTAATTCACTGTTTTCCCAGTCAGTTTTGTATGACTGTAGTCATGTGGGAGCTAGAAGAAAATAGTCTTCAGTCATTCATTTTAGATAGGAACATCAAAACACAATAGGTTTTGGCTTATATGTTAATAAGGTTAACATGTTTGTTTCTTGTTAACATTCACTTTTGCAGCCATTTTGGAGAGTACCAGAAGTTCCTGTGATAGTGAGCTGAATACAGAAAGAAATTAACACACCATACAGCTATGGACAAAAGTTCCTTGTAAAAGAAACACTTTAAATATTATTAGCTTTTAAAAAGAAGCATGCAAATATATTAGGAAAATACATAAGTATAATTTCTGGACATACATTACTCTTGATGATCACTCAAAAACCTAAGTTCTATTTCTTAGTCTAAAACGTAAAAACAGCATATAAATGACACAAAAAATATTCTTCACACAATTAAGGAATGCATCTAGTTTTTTCTAAGGATGAAAATATTTAGAACCTGAAGAACATTTACAAGCAATTCTAACTTTTAAAGAAGATCAAGATTTCAGGCTTAAATTTTTTGGCTGTTCTTAGTTTTTAAAGAATATAAAATTTCAGAGTATTAATTAATATTAGTTGAAAATGTATTTGTAATTGGTTTATGCTGTGCAGTGCTGCTATAGCAGCTTGTAGTGTTGTATTGTCTGTATATAAAATAGTTAATTTATATAGGCTATTTTACCATTGATGCCCTGTAACTGAATATATTTATATCCACATAAGCTCTGTTTTTCCCTTAGGATTTTAATACATTGATCATGAGAGACAATTACAGCTTGTATTTAAAATGTTTCAGCATCAAAAACCAAAGCATGGATTTAAAAGATTTGGTAAGGATAGTGACAACATTTCTCTTATCTTCATTTGCCTCCTGTGAAAGGCAGTGCAATGGGTCCTCTCCCGGCTGCTTGTGTGGCCTTTGAAAAGAAATGGGAAAGTGTTTGGGTTGGAACTGAGTGAATGACACCAGGGAGGCTGATACAGTTTGCCTATTTAACGTGATACCTGTTGTAAGCTTGCTTTTCACTCTTCATTTACGCTAGCTTCGAAATTGCTGCTGTTACCAGGGAATAGGTTGATCAGCAGCTGTTAGGGGGTAAGAAGTCTATGTTCATTTCTCCATAATGTAAGGGTGACAGTTTGCTTTGTTTGCTTCTCACTTATTACTTTGGCACCCCAGAAGTCGTGGGACTGTAAATGTCTAATCTATTGTAGGCTGCCATTTTATCTGGAGTTAGGAAAGATTCTATCACACTCCTTTTAGCTCAGTGGGCTTTTGCAGCTGGAACTCTATTGGTGGGAGAATCTAAACTCTCATCTCATGTGGCTTCAACTTCCTCTTAATATTTCCTGAATGAAATATTTCAAATGATCACTCGGTCATGAGCTCTTTACGGAAAGGCCTATCTGTTGGGTTTTTTTCCGTTTTGCCTGGTATGATGGGACCTTGGTTAATGATTGGAAGTTTCAAGGCACCATTGTGATGTAAATATCAAACAATATTTTTCCTGTGAATTATGACCTTCCTCCATCAGACTGGATCACTGTGAGGCCTCGGACAACATAAAAAGGTAAAATACTGACTGTGTGACTGCTGTTGCTTAAAAATTGAACTAATATTTTGGAAGACAGCAATTACTGCTGGTGTCATGTCCATAAACTGGAATAAGAATAGAGATATTTCATGCTTGCTTATACAAGGAGTGGCTGCCTCATTCTGTTTTAACCTGTCTGAGATCAGCTTGATTTGAAAAGGAAGTTCAATTGTTGCTTCTGTTACATTGAGGATGTTATTCACTTAAGGATTATAGAGGTTCAGCTGCTCTCGAGATACATTACTGTATGGAACAGAAAAACTCTATTTCTATCTCAGATGGTAGAATTTACTTTTAATACAAGAAAAATTGATTCTTTAGAAACTACATCTGTTAAATATATTGTATTCATAATGCCTGTTAATTAAAAAGCATTCCATACACATAAAAATAGAAATGGAAAAGAACTCTAATGACTACTCATTTAGGGTAAAAGATAGATTAATATGTTTTTTTTTTCTTTTTTTCTGTTACACATTGGAGTACCATTGTCTGTAGTCATCTACATTTTTTTTTTTCCATTTTTTCAAAATCCTGATTTCTTAATATAAAATAATTAGTATCTTCATAACACAAATACTTAGACTTTCGGGCATGTTGCTTAATTGTTAACTGGCATAGTGCAGAAGAAAACTGATGTCAACTTTTTGCCTTATTAATGTTTCCACAGATTTATGTAGTGACTGATTGATATGTTTTTGGCTACAGTGGCTTTCATTTTCACAAAGATCTAACTTCTAAACAGATGAGAATAACTCTGATGTTACATGCAACAGTGTATGATTCCACTGTAAATAATAATTATTTCAAAATAGATTGGATCACTTGCTTTGAAATCAGCTTTAGCTGTTAGAGTATTCAGTAACTTCTCATCTTCCTAAATTTAAATTCCATGAAGCCTAGAAATATAGGCATGTTGTGCTAATTAATAGTATATTGTCACTACTAAAATCACTGTTGTTTGTGGGATAATAAAGCCACAGCTGTCGAATGAAGCTGTTGGCATTACACGTATGACTATTCAATCTGACATATATGCATATTCAGACCATAATATAAGGGATAATGTGGTTTTGTAGTGTAGATATCTGCATTAAAAAAACCCCAAAGAAATAGCTTCACTGTTCAAGGCGGTGCTTGCAGAAAGTGTTCTATGTTATGCATATTTTGATACTATACCATGAAAACCTCCGAAATAAACACAAAATGCAGGGCTTTCTCCTTTTGTAATATTCATTAGCATTATCCTGCTTTCCAGAAAACAGTGCTACTATACAAGATGAGAGAATGGAAATTATCATAGTCTCTGATTATCTATAAAAGAAGAATTTTACTAATTCTGAAGAAATAAAATGGGAATTGTTCATGCAATTGTGTTTCCAACAGATTTCTAGATAAATCAGATTATTTTGCTATAAACAATACAATATACACAAGTATATGTTATGTTACTAATACAATACATCCCCTGTTATTTTGACATCTGAGAATTCAAACTTCTGTTACAAAGCATGTTGTCATTATTTTCTTTCTACAAATAATGATGAAACTTGGAAACTGTTCATTTTTATAACAGTGAAATAATGTGATTCAAGGAGTCAAAAGTAGGTAAAAGAAGATGAAAGTAGACAATAGTCAAAATAAATCCAATGCCTTCAACTTACTAGAAGTGACGGAGAAATAAACAGTCACTCATTACAAATAAACCAGGGACCTGTTAGAAAAGTTTAGCATGTAAAATGACATTTTCTACTACTTCTGCATTGGTAAACAAATCTGCTGCATATTGCCAGTATCACTTGCATTTACCTAAAGCACTCTGAAGAAAAGTATTCAAAGTTTTCAATATTTCAGAAAAATTCTAATTTTTTTATATTTCTTAACCAAGGTGGAGAATATTGCATATGAAATTCCCAACCATCTTTATATCCATGTACATTTGTATTATCTGGTATGAATATATTTTTCATAGACTTTCAGTATTTATATTAAATAACTAAAGATCAATGCATCATTTAATTAGTAATGTAATATGTTAGGATGACCACAAAGAAGTTTGATAATTCAATTATATTTGCAGATGAATAGATATAGATACAATGACATGTTGGGTAGGGCATGGGTTTTTTGTGTTGATTTTTTTTTCCATTTGGGATTTTTCTTTAACACAATTTAATTCTTATTCTAAAATAAAACCTTTAGACCAGAAAATAATAATAATAATTAAGGAGGACTGCATTTTTCAAAATCAAATCCATTTGATTCAACTTTTCCATATAATCAAACCACACCAATAACTTTGCCTAGTCAGTATTAATCATGATTACGAAATTTACTTCGTTATTGAAAGTAATTATGTAAGTGCATGAATGATTGTACTCATTTTTATTGCAAATGTGTTACTCATAAAATATTCAATCCAATAAAACTGTTTTTGCTAAAAATCATGGAACACACATGGAACACTGAAAGCATGGCAACCTAATAAATATCTCATTAAAATCTCATTATAAGCAAAGAGCTTTTGACATAAGTGAAGTGTATTCTGAAATTGTACTTGGTTAGGTTTATTTTCTTTGCCCCTAGTAAAGACATAAACTTTCCATCCCTCCTATAAGTTGGAATGATCATATGCTAATGTAAAATATAAAATAATACTATCAGAAAAGATGGCATACTATAGAAACTAATGTTCATTTAAGCACAATAAGATTTAATATTTCAATATCTTCAAATAGTGAAATTTATTTCATATTTCAGTTCTTAATATTCCATTCACAAGGATAAAATATCTAATGAAGTCTATGGCCTCGATGAGGTTATCTGTCCTCACAAATGAGATAAAGATGTTATTCAAACCTTTTTCTTCTGGAAGATAAGACCCCTTTGTGGGTCCTCAGTGTAATTCCTAGCTTGATTTAAAACAGTGTAAGGTGTGTGGAAAAACAATGTGGAAGAAAAAATTCTGAAAACTATTCATCTTCCCACAAAAGTGAAAGTCTCATTATCCTTCAACATCGTTAATAATTTCCTCCTGTTTTGAGAGCATTGCTAGGATCCTTAATAACCAAATATATATTATAGTCTGGAAAGGAGCATATGAAGTGGGAAATTACAATGGAAAACAATAATTTCATCTTGTCTAAACAAATGTGTAATTTTAGGCAACTGGTATTTTTCTAATATAAAAGATACACATTCTTTATTGTATTGTTTAAATTAAACACTTTTTTCCTCCCATAACTACTGTATGTTTGTGTTTTGTATACCCTTTTTATCAAAAAAGTCATTTAAAAAATAAGATATCTTGGTAAAGTTAGATATTCCCAAGGCTGGTTATATGTAAGATTAATATTAAATATTAGTGGAATCACTGAGTTGAATAGTTTTATATCTTAGTAATTGCCTTGTAAAAAAATCTACTTGATAACTTCCTGAGGAAGCACAAGGGAACTGTTGGGTTTTTTTCAGTCTGTCTATATTTCAAATAAACAGAATTGGGTTTTTTTAAATTTATTTAAGTATATTTCATGACTCTTAACAGAAGCTGAATATTAAATGGCTTTTAGCATTGTTCAAAAGTAAATTAATTGTTTAAAAATAATATTATTTACAAATAAGGTACTATATCTACAATGAATAGACAAATTAATTCCATTATGTACCTACTTAATAAGTCATTATGCTGATTCTACTAGAAACTGGACATAATGTAATTTCAAATAGTACATTATCTTAATATTTATAGATTTTTCATTATTGTATTGACTGCCTGTTCAGTGCCCTATCATGAACTCTACATTCTCAAAAGCAACAATATATTACTTTTCTGACTGGATAGTGAATATTAAATTCCTTTAGTATGCTCACACTATTGAGGAAAAGACCAGTAGCAACCTGGGTATAATTTTGATCTTTCACTTTTCACTGGCCATTACAAAATAATGTTCTGTGTCACCAAAAATAAAACTGAGATACCGTATGTACCTTTTTGCACACACTAAATTTTTTGAGGTTTTAATTATTATTCTTGTGTATCATTAATAAATAAAACTTTCAGATTTGTTTCTTACCTACAAATTCAAATAATAGATTAGGATATAAATCTGTGTTTTCACAAAAGTAATATTCATAGCCTAGTTGAGTTCTGGCTTTGATTTTTACCCAGATTTCCTAAAGAATTTTTTCTGTGCACAAGAGATGTACCAAGAAGTCAATGTCAACTGTTCTCCCATTATTGCCTTGATGTGCTGCAATTAAATACATGTATCGAACACTTCTGTATCATACCTCTAAGTAGAGAAAGGAAAAAACAGACTTTTTTTAAATGCAAAAGCTCTATTCTTTTCCAAAACTCATCCACTAATGTCAGTTTTGTTTGTTTTTCTTTTCTTTAAAATCACTATAGATATTAGCAAAGTTTAAAGAAACTCTTAATTCTAAAGAATGAGATTCCTGTAACATTCTAAAGATGCCAGTCACCTGCCACAAAAAAACATTCAAATGGAAAAGGAAGTAGTCTTCATGAGTAAGGTAACAGATAATAGTATTTATAGATAAAAAATAAAGCTGTTTTGTTATTCCCTAAATTAAATGCAGTTCATCTCTGTGATATCTAAGGAAATAACAGCTAGTGTTTTTTGACTGAAAAATCTTTAGTTTATCTGCAACATTGGGTTTGTGTTCATAATTAAGGTAAGAACTGTGAGTATCAAGTAGCTTTCTGTTTACTCTTACTCAAGTGTATTTTCTTTCCTTTACCTGTTAAAACTAAATCCAGATGATGAAAAACAAGCTAGAAGAAAGCAATTTCTGTTTTAATAACTTCTGTATTAACTCCACTGCTGTTATTGTTGGTATTAAGACAGATGAATAGACATTTTATGTGTGAATCTCAAGAGTTTTCATACATAAAATGTAACCAAGTAAGTCTGTAAGACCAAATTCTTACTGTGTAATGATTGATTTTGTAAATAAAGATTTTAAGATAGTTTGTAAGTTGTAGCAAGAGGTTTAACTAGGTTTGCTTTTGTGATTAAAAAGGTTACCTATTCATTTCAAGAATATTTTAACCATTCCCAAGGTAGTACAGAAAGCTCTGTGATCTAAGAAATCAATACAGAGTTTAACAGAGACGATATCAATTGACTGAGGCACTAGATTCCTTAGTAGTTAGATGACCAAGGCTTTTAGTTATAAGGCTAATTTTTAATCTTGTGCTACTAGTGCCTGTGTAAACTAATGCAGTATACAAAGGATTTATACTCACAGGGCATTTGTAATTTACCAGCCAAAATAATTGTCAAACAACAACAATGTGAAAAAGAGAAAAAGAAAAAAGAACTGAAGTTGCAATCAAAATCTTTATAAATCTTTGTATTATATCACTTTTTAAGATCATGCCCTGTTCTCCGATATCATAAAATAATGCTTAGAAAGGTCCTTTTGCAACCTCACGTTCAGCATAGAAACTTAACTGTAATAATGGCAGTGTACCTACGTAAGAGTAGACAGAATAAATAATGACCCTTTCAAGTGAAATTCCTCTCAACTTCTGTGTTAAAGCACACTTAAAGGCTTTCAGGTTTATGGGGGGAAAGAAAGTGAGGTTTTCCAGTTTTAGTGTACAACCTCTTGGTTCCTCTTTCCTCTGAGAATAAACAAAATTTTAAAAATTCAAAAAGATCCATTCACGTACAATACTGCCACAAATCAATCATCATATAAGAAATATTAGGGCCAGGCTTTTGTATAAGCTAAGCAAATTAATATCTTTCTTCTATAACTGAAAACCAAACAAAGCTTGAAAGGGTGTTAAAAGCTGCCTAAGGGACAGTAGCCCATTTCAGAGGAGAACTACAGCACTGCATAGCCGAGATTCTAATTTTTCCCTCACTGTCAGTAATTCCCTGTAGCACAGTTCATCTTAATTCTGGAGAGGAAAGCTAAGAAAGCTAGGAAATTACACCAGTCCTGAGCCCTTATCTTTTCCTAGCTTGACCACCTGAGCTAAAAAATAGCCTGACAAACAAGGTAAAAATGCTTCCAATTACCCAGACAAACCTAAAAGGACCATTTTCAACTAATTCTGTCACAAAAGTCTTTTAGCGCCCACAACAAAACACCCTTGGTTTTGAAATCTGTTACTGCAGGTTTTCCTACAGTAGCTGTGAAGATTTAAGTTGTCACGAGACTCTTCTTTTTTAGAAATGAGGTCTTATTTGAGTGGCCACTAAATATCCAGGGCTCACATAACTTATACCACTCCAAAATACAAAATGGACATTTAGATGCGTATATACATACGCATAGAAATGGCTGTTCATCACAGCTATGCTATGACCTCTGTTTCATCACGTTCCTGACTGCAAAGTAGTGGGAATTAGGGGAATGTTCAGAGATTCCCCCCAGCCCCTGGGGCAGCCCACGGTGAGGCCGGCTGTCCCCCGGCAGCCCACGGAGGCCCACGCTGGAGCAGATCCCCACCTGCAGCCCGGGGAGGACCCCACGCCGGAGCAGGGGGATGCCCCAAGGAGGCCGGGACCCCATGGGAAGCCCGCGCCGGAGCAGGCTCCTGGCAGGGCCTGTGGCCCTTGTAAAATGGGACCTAATCCTTATTATCAATAATGTTAAGGTTGTGTAAAGAAAGCCCAAGTATCTTAATACATTATTCATATTTATTCAGGTTTTTCTTCTTAAACTCAGCCTATACCTTTCACTGTTCTTATTTCATTTTCAAAGGTATATTTCCTTCCTAAACCAGAGAATATTTCCATATTTTTATCAGGATAAAGAAATCTAAAAATGGACAGAAAATACTCATTTTCTTTTGGAATCTAATACCTGAACTTGTCTTGTCTCTAAAAAGATATATTTAATATTTGACTTTAAATATATAATTAAATATGGCTTTAAATCGGTGTCTGGCTTTAAACAAAGTCATAGTTCTGTTGGACTACACTTATCTAAGGCAAGTCATTGCCTAACTATGCTATTGAACTGAAACCATTATGACTGGTAATAACTATCCATCTGTTCTTTTAAATATTACTACAATTTATTTTTACTGTTTTTTTCCATTAAACAAGCTTTACTTGACTTTCAGTAGCAGAACACAGAAAGGAGAAGGGTAAATTCTCTCAAATCAGAGGCACTGTCATATTTTTTCCAAACTAACCATGAAGAAAAAATCATGAATGAATGCAAGCTGATAGTTTTAGAATCTAAGATCTTTATGTAGCCTCAGTAGCCATACGATAAACTTCTCTGTACTTCTGATATACGCATTAGTATGCACACACGATACAATAAGAACACTATTATAAGACTGATAGGTCAAGCACTGCAGGATAGAAAATGACTGAATTCCAATTCTTTAAAATCATAATTCGGTTCTGTCATGTTCATTCTATGATACGTTCTTCAGTTGCATGATCACTTACTATTTTTCCACAGTGTAGACGTCGACATACTTATAGCACAGAACGTAACAATGTATTCTTTTGTTGTGTGGACACCTAATTTATCAGATGCCAATCAAAATCCCACTCTACAGATAAGAAGTAATAATGGTATGTTGTTATGAGGAAGTCAAAAATACCTAATGGTTGTAATGAACCCATTTAAAACAAATGTCACAAAAATAGTACTGTATGATTTTGAAGACCTGAGTAAAGAAAATGGGATTAAAAGTAAAGTTTCAGGCTATACTCTCCAGAACAGATCATGTGAACTTTTGTTCTGAACTGAAAGCTCATTATTGGAAACAGCAAAAAATTATTAAGACCTGAGTGTGCTACTCAATTTGACGATGATTATGATTCACTACTAAGATACAACTTCACATAAAGTAAAACAATGTGATGATGTAGGAAATGAAGTGTTTCCTACTATTTGGAGGAAATTCAGACGGGGCCTTATATGATTTTATCGTATCAGGAAGGGTAAATAAGGTTTCCTCTTTTATCATATAGTCTTTTATATTTGAACTATGAACCTAAAAGAAAGATTCAGTATTGTATACTTAGATAGTCAAGCACCTAGCAACCACCGTTTTATGCAGAGGAGAAGATGGTACATTTTGGGGTTGTGGTTTTTTTTCCCTTGTGGTAATAACACCATTGACTCTACAACAAAGCAGTAACAATGGTTTCAAAAATCACTAGCAAGGTACATTAGAAGAGAAGCTGGAGATGTTCTAGGAATCAGAACAACAGTGGTTCTTACCTTCACTTTTTACTACTGTGCTAATTTGATAAATGTTTACTTATGGAAATGAGGATCTGATAAGCAAGAAAATTCAATTAGAGAAGAGAAACAATAAGTTCAGAAAATTTGGCCTCATATTATGCAACCATCCTTAGCAGCACCTCACTTCTTGAAGCACAGCTGTTTTACATGTACTTTCTTCTCATGAGCTCTACAAATGGAAAACAGTTTTCAGGAAACACCTTGGGTTTTATTAATAAATAGTAACAACCAATGTATTTTATTCAGTTTTCTTCAAAATGGTGTTTTGCATTCCAGCAGGCATTTAATATTATCTTTTTATAACTGAAATGTCAAGTGTTGTAGTTTTATCTACCCGTTTATGCTATTCAACACTGTTCTCATGAGGAATTTCATGTGGGAGCAAAAATACAACTTCATAACATTTAGAGGCACAGATCATGCTTCAGGAGGTTGTACAATGCCTGTGCCATATTGCATGATGTTTTCAAAGGAAAGATAAAGCGTTTGATGTTTTAAATGATCTATGAACAAAATGAGACAAATTATTTAAAACCTCGTATTTTCTTATCTGAGAAATGTACCGTACATTTAGAAGTTTACTATGCAACAGGAAGAAAGTTATCTTAATATTTGCCAATGTATCCAAAATTAAAATGTCCAATATATATGAACGTATGTCGAATATGTAAATTAAGAGATTATTTGTTCTTTCCGTAATGTTTTAAAATATTGCAAATCACAGTTTTGTTTTCGTTGAAAATAAGTAGGTGAGCAGTCACTGTCGTTCGTTATTCTCTGATACTGTTAACAGACAAGAAAAGAAACTGAATAGTTTTAAACTAATTAGTTAAACAAAACATTTTGATCAGTTTACGTCATGCACAGTGTGTCCAGAAGCCACATTCTAGAGTATAGAGGACCTCAAGTATCTGTGCAAAGTTCATGTTAGGTGGTTCAGCACACCTGTCTTTCACAAAATGCAGAATTCTCGTTGCCCCAAATTCCAAGAGTGTAAGAAGAGACCAATGTTGCCAGCCAAGAGACAAAAAAAATGAGACAGTTTTAATTAGCATAGCTTGCAGCACTCATAATACAGCAGCTCGTCAAGAATTTTTAGATGACCCAGAAAAAAATGGCTCTTCTAAGAAAGAAGATAACAATATAGAATATAAGATATTTTATCATTGCAGTTCCTTTTTTAAGGAGTAAGTCAAGCTATTTTTCCTCCAAAAACTTCCATTTGTTAACCAAATTGTTGCGGGTTACACTGTGCACCTGGATAAGTAACCTGTGAAAAGAATAAACCACCAGATTAAGGATATATGATCTACCAAAGCTATGACAGGAGCTAGAGATACCTTCTTTAATTCTTTAACAAGGCTTTGAGCAACCTGGTCTGGTGGAAGGTGTCCCTGCCCATGGCAGGCAGGGGGGGTAGAACCAGATGGTCTTTAAGGTCCCTTCCAACCAAACCATTCTATGATTCTATGATTCTTTGTCAATAGAAAATACTACTTAATTATGTATAAGTTCTTCCTAAAAGACATTCTTCTGGTGAGGTACTTACTCTACCAGACTTAGAAGCTCATACAATTATGCAATTATTTATCATCAAAACATAAAAAATACTGATGGCTTGCTTTACAAACAAATTATTTTGAAATTACTGTAATATCCTAGTCTTACTTCTGTTGTTTTCCTGGGAAATATTATGCAACAGTGTGAGAAGGAAAAAAGAACTCAATTCCAAATATAAAAGTTTTTATGGCATATTCTTTTGTATTTTAAAGATAAAATAAATATACTTTCTAACAAGATTTATAAGTGTTGCTATCATCCAAAAAATGGTGGCTTGAAATATTTCAGTTGGTCCATAGAAATAATGCATTTAAATGTTTTCTTTATTCTCAAGGGAAGAATAAGGCAGAGAGATCTTCACATACATCTTAAAGGAAAGTTTACATCCATATTAAGTAAGAATTGTTAGCCTTTTACTCATAAATTGCACTATATTAAGATACTCTAAGAAAGCTTTTGCCGAGATTTTCAAAGGAGGAAAGAATTACGCATCCTATATTTAGTTAATTCAGCAGCTATAACTTGTTCATCATCTTCAAATATTTCAGCTTTTCTGTTCAGCTGGATATTATTTTCTTATTTTTTCCTGGAGTTTTTTATTCATGCTTTGAAAGAATTTGTAATTAAAAAAATCAAACAACCCAAACCCCACAAGAATTAACATGCTCATTAGACTTTCTTCAGTACTTTCATTTGCTCTGACTGTTTTCAGGGGTCTCTTGCTAAGTATTAATTAATAAATATTTACAGTCTTACTTTGACACCACAAATATCTGAGATCAGAAAATATTTACATCTCTGCTTTTATAGTATATTTCAAAATTCTTTGTAACTCACCTGTATAGCTGGTAGGAATTCACTGGAAATTATAAGAGGATAATACTAATTTATAAATAGCTTTTTCTTGTCTAACTCTTTTTTTGCAACATAAAATAGAACATAGGACTATGGATAGAAAAAAAAAAAGGATCATATTTTTTTTCAGACAGAGTACAACACTTCCCTTATCAAAATCTCATTTACTTCAGTGAGACTACAACTGCAACCATCTGCATATCATTTCATTGTTATTCATACATTTTATTTGCTTTTACAGAATTGTAGAAAATTATTCCAGCTATATATAAATCAATAATAATTCCAGCACATTTCCATTATGAATCTTCTACTTGCTTTCTGCATCATCACTTCACAACTATATCACTTCACCATGTCTTTCATTGTAAAGTATCGACACATATTTTTAGAATGTAAAACTTAACTTCAGCATAAATTGGGTAGACTACAAATCGTGGTCATCAGACAGCAAGGGCAAATTTTTCAAACTCGTTATTTTCCAGTAATGAGACTGCATTGCAGGCTCTGACACGAAGAAGAATAACTCCAGTTGTTCACAGGTGCTACATTCTTGTAACATAGGAAGGAAAAGCACAGAATTCCACCACCAAATGGGTACAAGGCAGGAATTAACTGCATGTGGCTCATGCTCAAGGCTTAATATGTGTACATAAATTGAAATGTGAGACAATTTTTTTGGGCCTCTCTTTCTCAGTTCCTTGATGACTATATCATGATTATCACTAATGTGCTAGTTGAAATTTTTGTCCAAGCACACTTTCTTTGCCCAAGCACAACTTACTTTGAATATTCACTGTTCATTCTTTGCATTCAGCACTTGAAACTGAAGAGTCTGTTGTCGGCTTTCATGTTTCGATGATCAGGATCCAAGTGACTGCATATTTTAAAGTAGGATGAAATCAATTTATGTTTTGGAAGGGGCTATTCCATATTCCACTCATGTATTAAACTTCATAAATGCAAAATTGACAGCACTTTGTAATATTAAATAAATAAAAATTTTGTAAAATGATTCACTTGCATTACCATGATGTTCATTTTTTTTCTGTATTGCCAATGAATTAGAAGAGTATGATATTCTGGCTACTAAGAACAAAAAATTTATCCCAAATTACCATGAAAACAAACTTTTTTACATCAGTTGCATGCCAGCATTACAAATACCTGTGCTAAAGCCTCTTCTAAACTACTTGACAGCAAGGATGATGCATATAATGTGTCTCAGATGTCTCAGGAAACTAGCTGACCGACAGATGTCTTCTGTCTTGAAAAAATCTTATGTAATTATGGAAATACAAACTATAATTTTTACTTGTATTTTGGATTTGAAACCAACTTTTAAAAAGTGAGAAAAAAATTGTGAGGAAAAATACAGCTGAAAAAAAATTATTCTGAAATTGCTTTTTTTCCCCCAACCCTGAATTATCCAGTCTTTCCAAGAAATTGGCATTATCATTTTCAAAACTAACTATAGTTGTGGAGCTCTCAAAACTACCAGTTCACTGAATGTTTGCCAGAACTCTCAAAACACTGCACATGCAAACTCACAAAGCCCTGAAAACCAATACTTCTTCTTGCAGGACATGACAATAAGAAAAGTCCTGAAGACAGCAAAGGTGCTTGGTCTCAGCTCCATGGGAAAAAAAAGGGATGCCTTAGAAAATTACAGCTTTAATAGTAGGCTTTGGTGATTTAGTTTCATGTTCTGGGGTAAAGAAAATGGGACTTCTAAAAGAGCAATGATATTTTAATCAGTCAAACAAAAATGTGTTGTTTTTTGTTTGTTTTTTTTTTTTTCAAAAACACAATGGAATATGCCATCACTAGGTGATATTTTTTTGGGGGGGGGGGGGGGAAATAACAAAAGAAGTGTATCATCGTGGATTTTAGCAGCATTACCTACTAAAAGCTAAAGAAAAAAACCACGGAACACCCCAAACAAATCCTTCAAAAATATAGTGTTGGAATAACAGTAGCTTCTGACAAGAGTTACCGTATCAATGTATGGGAATGGCTCAAAAAAAAAAAAGATTGGGGTAGGAGGCGCAGACTTGCCTGGCTTAGTAAAGAACGTAATGTATTTTGCAATGGGAAGTAACTGATAAAATGAAACCAGCTGTTTCATTTAGGCTTTTGTGCACAGCTGTCTGATAGATATGGGATGCAAAACCCATAAAAGCTTTTGAGGAACAGAAGGAAAAACATCCTAGATCATTAAGTATTAAGGCAGCAAGCAAAAGTCTGCTAATTCTTTAAGCAAGGAACTCTGCCTTGGCCAAATAATGGATTTGATCTCTGTCTAATAATGTTGCTCGTATTTGCCCAAGAAAGACCTACTAAACACCATAATAACTAATAAAACATCTCTAAATAAAGTAAGCTGTTAGTTTTGGTAATGATTTGGTTATAAGTATTTAAAAATTGTTTTGTATATTATCTCAGTTTTGGTCATGGAGTTACTAAGAAAGGATGCTGTAGGGAACTGTCTGCTGAGACAGAGTAGAGCCACAGGGTTTAAGCTAATATTCACTGCAGTGTCGAGCTCCTCAGCTGGCTTTGTATCACTATCCTTGTTCATGTTTTGCAGCTCTTGCTGTCATCATGGCATACATATTTTTTTAGTGTAGCCTTTAAAGGTCTAGACTGACATCAATACATATAGGTTAAGCTTAGGCTTGTCTATTTCACAGTATTTTCCTTCTGAGATTCTTGAAAAGTGATCTTGCACCAGGTATTTCCTTTCTACTGGTACTGTTCCCACACATGTTACCCTTAGACAAAAGTTTTTTCCTGAACTTCAGCCGTATACTTCTCATGTTTTACAAGGTTGGCCTTGCTCTGGTCAGTGTATTGAACTAAATGACCTCCTGAGGTTGTCCTTCAACCTAAATTATTCTATGACTCTATGGAATTGTCAAATAGCTAATCAAGCAGGAAGCAGAACACCTCTGCAAAGTTCTGAATATTTGATTTAATGTGCACATTGTACTTATCAAGTAATAGAACATTAAAATCTTGGCTAGACCAAGACAGAGAAAAATAACATATCAAAGGCTTATAGCAGTGAACAGTTATTAGACATTTAAAAAGAAAAAAAAAAAAAGAAAAAAAAAAAAAAAAATTCCACCCCCAAAACCCACTAACCAGTTAAATTAATCTGCTTTTTACAATTGCCCATATCCATGTAAGGCTTTGATGCAGAATGCTTACTGAGCAACATACATGCAGGTCCTGTTTGCTCTCCTAGACCAAAGAGGACGAGCTGAGCTGCTGCATCAGATCTGAAGACCCTTGCAAGAGACATCCTATTTGAATGCCCCATTGGCACCACTGATCTTCCCTAGGAGGATCTGCTTGGATCCCCGGACTCTCAGATTCAAGCAGGGAGCAGAACTCACAAACACAAACAGGAGGCCTCCAGGAGCTCCTGGTCTCCAGGAATCCATGGGTGAGCCTTCAAGAGCCAGCATAGCATAGGCAATGCTCTGCGTTCTTCAGCAGGCTAGTGACATTACTACAAAGCAGATTCTCTGAGTTACTGGAAGATCACTCACTCTATCTGAAATATTTCATGATGACAGCAGGAAAAGTCACTTTTCCATCAGAAAGTTTGGGACTAGCTCTAATCTGCCATTCAGGGCGACTTAGATATGAGAGGCACATGGGAAAGTCTTTGGCATCACTTCTACAGCATTGACCGTGGGTCAGATCTTACTAAACAGAAATGTAAGCCCCTCTGAGTTCAGTTTTGAACTAAGTTGTTTCTCTTTAGCAGCAAAATATACCTGCAGTATAGTGCAAAACAATGAAGAATCTCTGCCAATCTTTAAATGTAGACAATGAAAATATTTAATAGCTTTAGGCCTGTTTTGTTGCCTTTTCACCTACATTTGTACAGCATTTAGCTGCAAAAGGATATTCTGCAGAATTCAGAGGGGAAAAAAGATTATCATGAGCAAATCACTTGCACTATCTAAAACATATCTCTTGGGGTCTGACTCCTAGCTGTTATTCTCTCATTTCCTTACAGCTCTGTGCTTATGAGGGTAAGTTATGTTCCTTCTCTTTTTCAAAATCTACTGGTTTCTGTCTCCTTTGCCAAAAAGGTGTTATCTCCTAAGTAATTCTTGTATATCATCAGAAAAGTTTGGATTTGCCTGCCTCAAACGTATCCCTAACTACCAGTATATCAGCAGTCAGTAACTATTTTTCTGCTGATGCAGACTGAAACTTGATAGGTCATAATTATTTTTGGTTTAAGAAACTATGTCTTATAACATGCACACAAAATACTAATCAGTCGGTATGTTCCATAGAATATACTATCAGGAAAACCTGGAAAGTGTTGTCTTGAAGTAATTTATTTTTTTTTAATGGACTTTGATTACTTTGAAATATCATCTCCATAGAGTTGAGTTTAAATTACAGATCATAAAAAATCCCCAAACACCTGAAAATTGTGGGAAAAGTTATTTCAGAAATGCTAGCTCCCTCTTTCACCTAAAGGAGATCATCAGTGAAGTTAGTAACTGACAGATTGAAATCCTAACAGGATTGGATGTTCTGGGCTGCAGCTCCCAGAAGCACTTCAGCAAGTAAACCAGTCAATCTGTCTGGGCTACACTCTCTTGTGCCCTTGAAGTCCTGCCTTCAAGTGACCGAAAAAGTTATTAAATATAACATGCTTCCAACTTAGTGTTTCAGAATCAAGCAATCAGCATTTTTTAACAGCATACCATTTTTCAGAAAATTTCTGATCAGCTCTATACATAGGCAGAGCTGAGTTCAAATATAGTTTTTTACCTACGTACCATGTGACTTGTACCATGGTTATGATAGCCTTTAAAGTACAGACAACAAGCGCTGTTGAGTACTTGTAGTTTAGGTGATGTATAGGAAACATAAAACATCAGTTGTGCAGAACTAATTTGAAATGAGTGATGAAAAGCCTCTGTCTATATTTTATTCTTCATTTGAATTAATATTTCAGCTATTTGTTTAGATATCAGCATAATATATTTTTTCATTTCACAGATATTTTAGGCCTATTTGTCTCTTGTGCGATTTTTCTTACATTATATAGTCAAATTGGTTTTCATGTACTGAGAATACATAATTTCAAAGTCCCCTTGTTCACTCTTGCATGCAAATTGAGTTCCTATTTTGCCTGTTCATACATTTAAATTAATAATTTCATCCTTTCATTGATTATTATAGTAAGCAACTGATCAAGAAACCTCCAGATTTGGTAAACACTAAAATTACAGAAAGCAAATGGCTTATATTAATACATTTACACAACCTTTCGAGTAGATTTTTGAAGCTACATTTTAGTAGTATTTTAATTTTTCAGGTAATATTATTTTAAAGGAGAGAATGAACATAAATCTAGTATGCTTGAAAGCTTTTCTGTTTTTCCAGCCATTTGGTAGCATCTGCTAAAGGGTACTACATCTTTCCACAAAGCTTAGCTTTCTTTAGCAATATTATGTGGGTTTGCTGACAAATTTGAATGCAACAGTTAAACAAAATAGGGCTGATCAGGTAAACGATAACTATCCTAATGTGTATTCTGGTGCATATGAGCTAAGGCTGCATCAGGAACTTTTGGTTTTTAACTTCCTAATGACTGATATTAGAGCATTGTCAGTTTCGAATGTAGTTAGCCTTGGGTTTTGGGTTGGGGTTTGGGTTTGTTTTTTCCATATAAAACAAACTGAAACTGAAACCATACAAACATCACAATTTTTCTTAACTTCTGAGTCAAAGACGATTGTTGATATAAGATGAATCAGTTATGAGTTGTAGTATGGGGACGATATTAGAGATGGTAAAAATGACCAGTGTTGTATTTTTGTAAGACTTTGAATTTTGAGAAATTCAAATACTGAAAAAATAACTGATCTATGAACAACAGATGAAGCTCAATAGTTTTCTTTCCTCTTGTACAGCTATCTCACATCTCTTTCTTCTATAAAATGCCTATGCATAAAGATCATTTTCCTACTTGTGACTACAAGGCTAAAGTTACAGTTTAAAAATAATTTCTTAACAGTTACTTGGTATGAATGACAATACTTGATAATTAAGAAATGACAATATATTACACTATTTAAGTCATAGCTCTGATTGTTTACAAAAAAAAACCCTCTTGCTGCACTGTCTTATCAACCAGTTTGTGCACCAAGAATGTTGTCACTTAAAGTAGCTCGAGATGTGTTGCACAGCTCTCATCAATACGATTATTTATTTTATTGTCAACAATTACTATTCTCATTTTTTGTCTCCATATATAGTTAAAGTGTAAAAGGTTTCAACTAAGGTGATTCAGAAATCATTTGCATCATGGAATCAAAGTATAAGAATAGCATTTCTAGTGTGTAATTGGAAAATATTTTTTTTTCAAGTCAATAGATGCCCTGACACAGCAAGATAGTGTTTTCAGCAAGTATTTAGAAACACAGCTCTGAACGGCAGCTCCTCGGTGTCGGAACAAGAGCCTGTGTGATTGCAGCGATCACAGCTCAAAACTTCTCCATTTTAAGATAGCTGGATTTTCCTGTACATTCATTTAATTGTTGTGCTTCTTTCTTGTGATTGTCAGCCCTATTTGTATTAGAGCACTGCTTAGGCCATGTTTAGTGACTATTAGACATCCATTTTTCTAATTTCTGGTTCAAATGTATACCTGTCCACTCCTGTGCCAGTATTGACTTGTGGCTTAAAGAGCAATTTTTTTCTTTGCTGATGTTTATATCCTTGGTGTGTTTGTAAAGAGGTACCATACTCCTTCTCTGCCTTTCTTTTGCTAGATTGCATCTGATACAGACAGAATTTCACTGCCTAGCTTCTAGCAAAATAGTTTCTTGGCTAATGTAAATACTTATGGCAAGCTCATACACTTCACATCTATAGTAAGCTGCTTCTAACACTGCAATTCTAACTCCTGGCAGTATATTAGAAATACTATGCTAGACTGAACAAGCTATGTTTTTTCCATTTCCTCTCCTAAGATCAGCTCCCTACTCACTTTATCATTGTCATTGCTCTTGTCAGCATCTTTTGTACTTTGATGCTATCAGTCTTGAACATGAGGAAAAAGAGTCGTATTCAGCATTTCAGAATACAACAAAAGTCGATTCCCTGGTTTTTATGGAGAAAGTTTTAGCTGAAGTACTTTGGAATTTATTTTGTTTCCACTGATCCACACTGATAGCTCATTACCATTCCATGATCAGTTTGTATACTCAGGGCTTTTCTCCTCCTCAGCTGCTTTCAGTCGGTAAGCTTGTGGAAAAGTTGTCTAGCTAGAAGGCATCTCTAGAGAGCAATTAATTCTAACCTAACAGTCCGAGAGAGAATTTAGGCATCTTCTTGAGGTTTATCTTTCCTTCCTCCTTTCCATTAATGACGGAGATGCAGCAGGACTAGCTTCACCTGGAGAGCTGATTTTCAGATGGCTTAAGTAAAATGCAGTGCAGGACCTTGCTCTTGTATTTTCCTTAATTTAAATATGTAAATAATAGATAAATGTAAAATAAATTATTTTAATGGTACAGTTGGAGATATGTTTTTAGACCAGTAACAATAATGTCTAACTGGACATTATGTCCATTTAGGATTCTGATAATTTTGTAAATAAAATTTGTATTTCTCAAATTAAAAAAAGTCTAGTTTCACAATGTATGTATATACCTGTATCTGGGTATATAAGAAAATATTACTTTTTTTTTTTTCCCCTGAGATATCCAATCATTATTTGAAACTCTCTTGCATTCTATTAAAATTTCAAGAACATCTTGAAATAGAAACATGCAAAAATTAGTATTTTACTTAGGTTTATGTTTTCAAGAATTAACACTAATAAAAGTGGTAAAGCTAACTGACATCTTGAAATCACTATATTACATATAAAATGCTTATTTTTCATTTTAGTTATTTGATGCATTGACCAGAATAAAATTAAATTTCTCACAACTCTGTAGAATAATATGAACACTACTTAAAGTTTCCTTTAAATATCTCATCAGCATTTTAAAATAAGTTATATCATTATTCAAGCATTTTACTGATAAAGCTTCATTGACACCCAATGTGGAAAGGAAATGTTGAGGTCCAGTGCATGAGCATTTATTTTGAACATGGTAGACAGTTTGCTGATTACTGGCACGTTATTAAGAAACAGCTGGAACACTTACAAATTCGATAATCTCTCCAGATGTTCCTAAAATTGTTAAAACAGAAATCTGACACAGGATAATCTAATGATTAGAACTTGTTCAACCATGTTTCACAGAAACCATGTTGAAATTTTATACCAGAGACAGGTTTCCTGTAAGATTTCCGCAGATTACTTGGGTTCTCATTGCTTGCTTTTCTCTGTGTAAGAGAAGCACAACAGTGCTTCCATATCCAGGATCCGTATGCAAGTAGACACAAAGGTTAAGAGTGTTCGTGTAACCTGAATAGGAGGGCAAAGAATTATCATCTCTTCGTCAAGAGTTTGGCAAATAAGCCCCATTCAAATTCATGACATTCCCAGACCCAGTGTCTGCTTTCAGGTTCTTCGGGACTCAGCCATTAACGTTTTGCCTGTAGAATGCCATCTATTTACCTTTCTCTTCCAGTTTCGGCATCCACCAGTTTCAGTTCTCTGCCAGCACTTCTCTTTCAGTCTGTGATGCTGATGTCTTGACTTTGCTGCTTTCCTCCCAAAATATCCTGATGATATTTTTTAATGGATCTTACAAATGCTCAGAGAGTTATTCATTATTTTAATCTATTTTGTGCAACTTGTTTAAGCTGTACATTATCAGTAGATCCTCACAACTAGGATTCTAACTCATATTGCTAGCCTCCATGCCTATTTTCCAGTCTATACTAAACTTTTTTGCTTTTCAAACACCTGCCACATTAAGATTTATTAGGTATCCTGTGGCAGGGGGGTACTTTCTACAACACTTTTGGCATGATCATTTTAAGCAAAAATGTGAGTTGACTTTGTCATATAATACTGTTAAAAAAGGACCATGCAGATACAAAAGAAAGAAAAACAAAACTTTTGTTTTAACTTTTTAAGAGAAATGCCAAAGCAATGATGTAATAAGGGAATGGCTGCATGTACAAGACAATGTAGTTCAAGAGTCACATCTCTCTCTCTATGCAAAATATTACCTGAAACATTTCTGTTTTGTTCTGTTCTGTTCTAGTTTACCTTATTCAATAGAGAATAGAGTGCTTGATGTGTACACTGTCACTTTCATTATTTCAAATTCCATTCTCCAAAACCAATTATTCAGGGAAACATATTGTTTTAATGATATGGACACACAGGGACTAAGACAAGCTCAAGAAATAAAATTTAATTTGTGAACTAATGAGGATTTCAATTGAAGCCTCCAGTGACAAAAGGGAGTATTTCTGGCACCCTATATTAATCTGTATGTTGGATGGCAGTATCCCAGAAGTAACATGTAGTTATGTGATGTTGTGATCCATGTGGTACCTGCAGTGTTGGCTATAATATGTATCGAAAAACTGAAAAGATGAGAGTTCAAGTTTCAAGTTGCTGGAAAATTTCTAATATGCCAAATGGATTTGGCTATCACAATTAAAATATAAATGCTACTACAGATCAATGATATATTTTTGAGGTTATCACTATCGTTAACTACACCATTCTCTCCACCTACCAGATTCATCATTCTTTTTTTTTTCCTTTTTTCTGCAACATCTCTTGACAATGACACCACCAGCATAGTAGGATAACACTGTCACTCATAGATGCAAATGATTCAGGGCAGGAAGTCATAGTGATGGATAACACCAAACACTTAAGCCATCCTACTTTTAAATAACAAACTAAGTTAATAGGTCTCCTTATATAATGTTTATTCATACTTTTTTTAAATGACCTTCCAGTTTCTGGAAAGAAAATCTAAATTTTCAAGAACTAAAGCTCATATTGTTTCTTCAGATTTATTTTTTCCCTTGCGAAAAACAGCCTTGTTTATTTAATGCTGTGAAAGTCTCAGTCAGACAGCACCTGAAAAAACAGAAACATGTCATGTGAAGCAAAAGACACTAGATCACAAGACTATTTCCTAGTCAGAAGTGTTCCACATTTTGTCCTTTCTATAATCTAGTGTCATTTATTCTTACTTTATTGCTTTTTGACAATATATTACATTCAAATATAGCAGGAAATCTGTGAAGTTGTATATTGCTTTTATGTCAATAGCACTTTGTGATGGTAGAACGAATGACTGCAAATTAAGATTATTCCCCATTAAAAGCTGACTTTTTTGGTATCTACAGATACAAAATTCTTTATTTCCCGCCTTTGACCACTGTCTAATGTTACCAGAGCACCACAAAATCTTGTGTCCTGAGTGACTCAAATTATTTGTTCAAATTCAAGGCAAGACTGGTCCATTCGTCGGAGCTTTTTCAAGAACATGTATATAAAATGTAGACTCATCGGTTATTGGTTAGGTTCTTTTCATGTTTATCTATCTTACGCATCATGTTTCCACATCACCAATTAAATTTACCTTCTGATACTTTGAGATAAGTGTTGTCTAAAATGCTTTCATTTCTTTCAATATTACACACATTTTGATGTTATACTTTCAAATCTGGCAACAATGTATCATCTGTTTTCTCTTGTCATCCACATTTTACTGTAAAAGTCAAAATGTTCTAAGCATATGGAATGACAGTCAATTAGATTGCAACAATATACTTGTGATCTCGACAAGGACTTAATGGTCTTTGCATCTGTTACACATTATAAAGTGAGTGTAATAATTTATTTTCTTCTGACTTCATGCAAAATTTACAATGGTTAGAAAAAATCCTGTGTGTCAACATTATATGCTTGACTGATAGATTTAACTTGGCAAATAGTGCTGTTGTCTTTATCATAAAACATTATGGTTATGAAGAAACTTGAACTCATTGACACATACAGACAAAAACAATTAAAGAATAATTTCAGGAGTATTTTTTAAATATGAATAATATCCTTGAAAGACAGTTTACTGCTTTAGTTTTCATATATTTCTTTATCATATCAGTACAGTTATCATACCATAGATTTTCATAATAAAAAAAGAATTAGAAGACCCAGCCTGATGATTTTGTCTCAAAAACTGTTTAACTATGCAATACTACATTCATATAAGGCCCACTACCTATTTTTTACTGGAGTAAACGTATTTCCAGTAATGTTTCTCATTTTGATAAAGACAGAAAGTATATAGAATTAATCTCCTTCTTACTAAAGGATCAATTACCCATTAAACATAGGTTTCCTTCCATAAATTTGGCTAAATTTAGTTCTAGTCATTGATTATTATTGTGCCTTTCTCTACACTAGAAAGTCCTTTAGAATTTGTTTGATTTTATTTTGTTTTTCTGGTGAAAGGAATTAAAAACTATGATCAAGTTGGAAATTCTTCATACTGAAATAGATTAATTCATTTAATTTTATATATATATGTTTTCTTCAGTGCTTTTGTATCACTTTTGTGCTTTTATTTGCACTCCTTCCTGTATTTTGTTATCTGAAAAATGGAGTCATAAAAATTCAATGAAAACATTTACAAATGCAAAACCACTTCTCTTTCTGTCCACACTACTTCGTATAAAATCATTCTGAATCGTTTCTTTATTCTGACTTTCCAAAGTAATTACATTTTATGAATACAATATTTGTAGATATGGCCTTCATGTCTTGCTCCAAAGACTATTGGAGATTTGCCCCAGCTAATCAGAAGTTATGGACACTTCATAATTGATCTATCCTTCTAATTCTTTAACATTCCAATAGCCTTTGTATGATCTATACGTTTTAGCCACAGTGATTAATTAAATACACTTAATTTGCATAATACAGGCTCACTGTTTATAGGGTTATTTATCTGTTACACTGTCTTACTAGATGACCTTCTTAAATTACATAAGAATTAGATTTTGTGGGGAAATATAACAGATTTCCTTGCTCTAAGTGCAACTGAAATCCACGTGGGAGAAAAACAAAGGGAAAAAAGTAGAAAAACCTTCAGTCTCCATAGGCAGAAGTTTGTTGTTGTATTTATTCAGGTTCTTTTGAGCAGTGAAGAATACAGTGGAATAAACTTACATAAAGCACAGTAAT
The DNA here is from genome assembly GCF_000690535.1 of Cariama cristata. Lineage (NCBI taxonomy): Eukaryota > Metazoa > Chordata > Aves > Cariamiformes > Cariamidae > Cariama > Cariama cristata. Next base: position 110,052 of record NW_009627140.1, on the reverse strand, counting down.
ACGCTATTAAAAACTTCCTAAAAATCAATATCTTAATTGCTGCATAAGGTTATCTAGTTTAGCAAAAGCTTCATCTGCCTCACTGATCATGTTACTATTTAATATATATTAGCAGAGTTCTCCATTGCATTTGAAGTCAATTTATGAAACATTACCATTTAAAATATTTGTATGGATACAACTTTTTAGTTAATGGACTGTACAGAGAGTGTAATAAATTTATTCCATAGGGATAAAACCTTGCTTTATACTGAAACGTCTACATATTGGCAGAAGTGGAAGCTTCTCCACGATGTTGTACAAACATAGGCTTAATCTCACCTGGAAGCCAGAGAAATTGGGTATCACTGCAATAACTCATCAGCAAAGCTGAGCATGTAGACAGAAGCAGATAACACTTTTTCCCTTTTGATGAGCAAATAACACATTGTCATGGTGGAAAGACGTTATTAGTTTGGGTAGAAAATTATGTACACTGTTGCATTGATAGGTGTGTTAGTTTAAACGACTGTTGTATCCAACTCTAATGGGTTTCAGAAAAGTTGGAAAAAAGCTATTTTGTTTTGGAAATAGAGTCCAGAGGCTAGGATTTTCTTTTCATGGCCAAGGTATATCAGTCGTGATGCTGTGACAGTGGGTCAGGATAAGGAACTAATAGTGTATTGATTTTCCATTGTACAAATTCTATCTATTTTCTCAAATGTTTAAGGAGACATGTATAGGTCACTGATGTGAGCAGAGGCTGATGTTGTTATTCTTGTATAGGGATGCCTGTCTGAGGTTTGTGTTTATGTGAGTTTGTTTTAGTATTTTTTTAAACTATTGTATAACGCTGAAGGTGTGTTTTGGAACCTCAGACATTGGAACTGTCATTTTGTAATGGGAAATAAATGGTAATAAGAAGGCAAACGCCCAAGGAATTATCTGAGGCTTTAAGATCAATTAAAAACTCTTTGATCTGTAACATATCGACATTCGACTTGTTCAGGAATTCAGTTGATATGGTTTTGGACAATTAAGTATATAGTGTCTTATTTCATTGCATTGTAGTTTGTGCTAATCATAAATATTTTTTCTATCGCTATATTATAGAGGATGTTTACATTCTTAGTTAATTGTACACATGAACTAATCAATGTTAAAATAGTGAAAAAAATACTAGTGACCTAAACAAATGTATAGAGGTAATACCATCTTGTCAATCCACTACAAAAAATATTAATACGTCTATATCACTTCCAATGACAGACTAAAAGCTTGATGTTCTCCAAAAGGCTTTTGATTACAGTAAAACTGAAGTTTTCATAAAAATGATGTTCCTGGAAATTTCTTCAGCAATGACATTCTCTTATTTTCTTTTTTTTTATAGTTAAATGAAACAGTACTTAATTGCCATAAATTGGGAATACACGTTAAATCATTAAAAAAGGTTCAAATAAAATTAATCTCCAAACTAAAAATTATGTTGTTAATATTTGACTATTATAACTGAATATATAGACAAATATTTTCAAATCTGACATCAGATATAAATTTTCTGAAAGACTCTTAATAGTTTCATTTATTTATTTGTTAATTTGATACATGTTATCTATTTCTTTTCACAGTCATATAAATTTTGTCACTATTCATCTTGGGTAGTCACCACAATTGTAGAAACTAATATTCAAACTTAAAAAAATCTACTTTTTTTTCCCCAAGAAGTTGCCTGTCTGATCCATATAAAGAACATTTTATCAAATTCCACTCCCTTTCCCATTCTAGCGAGGATAAAATTTTTCATCCGACCTTCAATCCTTTATGCATTTACCTGCAATTCAATGCTTGTGCAGAATTCAGTCATAATTAAATTCATGTTTTTTCAAAGTAAAACATACAGGTTTATTTTTGCAAGAAACAAGTAAACTTTTGGTCACTCTCTAGGTACTCCATATTAAAAACTATACTCTGAAGATCACTAACGTCTCTATGCATTTTAGAAAACCAGTTAGTACATTTTGTTTGAAGGTGCCAATAATCTAGAGTTTATAGAAGACAGAAGCTAAATTTTACAGTGCAAACAAAACAATAGTGCATGGCAGGGAGTAGGAGATAAGCATCCAGAAATTTTGTATGTGGAAATCCTCACTTATCTGTACTATGGATTCTGTTTTCCAAATGGAAAAAAAAAAAGTGATACATCCTTATTTAGCAATGTTGGTGAAAGGTTAAAGTCATTATAAAATAGTATACATATATACATAGTTATGGCTATATAGTCTATACTGACCATTATGTATGCATATATGTAACTGTAGAATATAGCTGTTTATGACAAAAAAATTGTTAAATAACATATCTAAGACACTAAAGTAACATGGCAATATGGGTCTGAAAAGTATGGCAGAGAGCCATTCACTTTAAAAATAACTTTTGTTGACACAAAAAGAGCAAGCATTTTATTATTTCTCATATCCCATTCTATGTACATAGGCTTTAATTATGATCGCATTTTAAAATCATTTAATAATCTTCATTTAGAAGTATTGTGGCAATACAAAGCAATAATTCATACAGAACTTGATATAATTCTGCTGTGTCATATTATCTTACTGTCACAAACCTCATCAAAAGGTATTTTAATGCACATTTATTGAAATATTAATTCCTTTCTATATAGCTTATAGTTCAAACTAACTTGTCTGACAGGTAGGATCTAATATTTCAGTGAGAGGGATGGAAAAAAATTCTTTTCCAATAAGCATATTTTATACAGCACACTTCCTCTTTTATACAATACTACCTTTTTTGGCTTTTGAAATGTAAACTGGATACAGTGAAACAAATCTATCCTTTGCATCTTTGAAGTGATGTTTTACTGTGATCAAATACAAAGAACTTTTACCATTTCTTGTCTAGGTATTCTGTTCAGTTACCTCTCTAAGAAGTATTTTTATTCGATAACAGTAATGGGATATCAGAACTACTGAGGATACAGACTTCAGATTGCTTGTAATTCATTCATTCTCCTAGCACTATATAATTGGTTTTTGAAGCACCTTCACCTTCACTTGAAGAGGTCAGTCCAAACCTATACCAGTCTCTGAATTACGTCATTTTAAAATACTTTATTCACTCTTATCTTCAATAATAGGATCAATCCTTAAATATTCAAAAAATATAATCCGTCATAATTTTTTGTATTTGTTAGCCTACTCAGTTATGTTTCATATTCACTTTGACACTAAATTAAAAATTCATAGGATATTCAAACATCCTTAACCGTACAAGTTGCAGTCATCTTTAATTTGCTTCCTACATTACTTCTTATCCCTTATATTGTCTATAACATAAAATATAAATGATATCTTTTAGACTAGAAGTACATACTGCCTATGTAATCCAAGCGAGGAATAGCTATGGATAGTTTTAGGCTGATTGTAATGTCTCTTTCCGTTGGTATAACCTTACGTTTGCCTGACTGTCATGGTCTGATCCTAGTAGCCATCTCAGCCCCATCCAGCTGCTTGCTTGCTGTCCCACAGGGTGAAGGGGGGAGAGACTCAGAAGGGTAAAAGTGAGAAAACTTGTTGGTTGAGATAAAGACAGTTTAATAGGAAAAGCAAAAGCTGTATGTGCAAACAAAGCAAATTAAGGAATTCATTCACTACTTCCCACTATCAGACAGGTGCTCAGCGGTCTCCAGGAGAGCAGGGCTCCATCACATTATGTGTGATAGAAAGTGTCTTGAGAAGATAAACACCCTGACTCCAAATGTCTTCCCTTCCTCCTCCTTCCCTTCAACTTTTATGTGCTGAGCATGACACCATACGGTATGGGATATCCCTGGGGTGACTGGGGTCAGCTGTCCCAGCTGTGTCCCCTCCCAACTCCTTGTGCCCCCCCAGCCTCCTCTCTGGTGGGGTGGGGTGAGAGGCAGAAAAGGCCTTGGCTCTGGGTAAGCCCTGCTCAGCGATAATGAAACATCCTGGTGTTATCAACACTGTCTTCAGCACAAATCCAAAACATGGCCCCATACCAGCTACTGTGGATTAAATTAACACTATCCCAGCCAAAACCAATACAAGTGGACAATATACAGTCTTAACAACTTAAATAAATCTTCACATATTTGGTTGTTTTATAGTAGTTTTTTTTTCACCAATTATGCATTGTAAGATCATACCTGAAATCTATTTCATTCTACAAAGAGAAATAAGGAAAGGTTACACTAAGAATCTACGTCATTTTAAAGACAAATAAAAAATTTTGGCTAATAACTGTCAATTAGATGACAATGATTCAAAAATAAGGGAAAGAAGAGTTAAATTTTTTATGATGAAAAGCCTTAAAACGTATTTAAATGAAAATGGTTTTAATAACTTGTGCACCTGAAACAAGACTTTTTCCTAGCACAAATGATTCTCACATAGTGCTTCAAGGCGGTAGTCTTTTCTGTTTATCTTAATACCATTTCTATTCTTTCAGAAGTTTACACTTGTCTTGAGATAGAAGAGCTAACGTGAACACCAGACTGGAGATGGAGGTTTTCACCATATATCTGGCACTTCTCATTTGAAGTAATTACTCATTCTAAATTATAATTAATTGTAAAAATACAGTTAGATACAAGGAGAAGATCCCAACTTCATGGAAATAAAAAGGGGCTGCCTGAAACAAAAGGCTGTATTGGACTGGTGACAAGATTTTTTAGTTCACAACTTACTTTGCTTCTCTGAAACATCGTTATAGCTCAAGGCTGTTGCAACATTATCCACCTTCTTTCTGGTTACAAAAACTCTCCTCTCAGCAGCTGGATTAATTTTCCTGAGTATTTCAGTGATACATTGTTGATTGGCTTAGAATGGACATTGTAGCACATTACAATTGCTATTAAATGAGGTCTTTTTTGAGTATTGTCTGCAATGCAGTCCTCCATGGATGTGTCTTTCCCTTTTTCAGACTTTTTCTATTCACCCTTGGATTAATTTTAATTAAAACAGTCATTTTTGGTTTATCATGTTTTGGTACTGTGCATAGGTTCAAAGTTGATGGACAATATTAAACTCAGAAAAGATTCACCTTGATAATAGACTTTGAAATAATTTTTTTGATAAATATATAGATATATTTTTAGAAAGAAAACAATGGGGGCAATTAGTGCACACAGAAGACTGGCAAACTTTCCACTTGCTTTTAGAATCCAATCTAAAACTTTAATGTTGTTGAAATAATCAGAATTCTTTCCTTTTGTCTGTGATGGAATGCCATCATTCCTAACAAATGCTTAGCAAACTCTATAGGGTCTTAAATTTACAGGAAATGTCAATTCAAACTGTCATATACAAAAGACTAGGTAAGATTCCTTCAGAAGTTTTTAATAAAGATGATGTATTTTTGATTCATTCTGAATATGATAGAGTTCTTATTTTCAAAAAGAACTGTACACAAAGTGACCTAAAAGACCATGATGGGAGTACTCCTTACATATCAGAAACTGAGGATCAAAGATACAGTCATCATGTTTCCTCTTCTTATACACTGATACCACTCCAATATTAATGAGGAGTTGTGTAAGACATGTAACGCAGGAATCCTAATGCACCTGGAAAATGGGATAACAATACTGAGAAATATAAAACTAGGAGAAACCTGATCCAACTTCATGTTGTATGTATCTTTTAATCTGATGAAGATAACAGCTCCATCATACAACTACTGAGTTTTCTCCTACTGTGCTGCTAAGGTTGTCCCCTGTTATCAGTTATAAATATTTTGTTTAAAAATTGCTCTAATATTTTCATGGTGCATGTACACTCTTTTCTGACGTTAGCTTTTTCCTGTCTAATATTTACCTTCATGTATTATAAATATCAATCATATTCCTTTCAGCCTTTATTTTCCTGAATTAAACAATCTAACTTCTATTTTCCAACCATAGTCCAATTTTCTGTTTCCTTGACCACAGCTGTGAATTCTGTGTTGAGTTTTCCTGTTTTACTTCTTCATTATTTGAGGATATATGCCAGCTGAGGTCTTGCATAATGGCATTATTACCTACCCATTGCTTCTGGAGACGCTACTCTGCACATCCAAAAATTAGATATTTTTTTTCTGCAGTCATATTGCATACTTGGCTCTTAAACATCCTGTAAGACACTAATCTACCCATGTCATCTTCCTCTGCTGACATTTAATTTTTAAGAACACCTGGTTTATAATCATAGTAATAAATTCTTAGTTAAGTCGTAAGTTAATTCCACTGAGCCTCTTGTCCAAGTTAGAAGCTCAGTCATCAGAGGCAGAAAAGAAAGACAGAAAGGGTGATTCTGCTCATTCAAGACCAGAATAATCTTTCACAAGTTGTTCTTTCTTTCTGCTAACTCTAGAAAGAATCTAGGTGGACCAAGGTCCCATCAGTAGCTGAAGTGCCTAGTGATTCTAGACTGCTTCTGCATAGATTTTACATGGAGAAGGCAATTTAATTCATTGTCCCAGAAATGAACTGTTGGTGGGCAGGTCAATAAAACCATTTTAAAAAAGAAGAAGTTGGTGTATCTTATACACTGTTGTATTGTCTAAGTTTATATTTAGAAGCAATGACTCCAGGAGAATAAAGGAGCTGTCTACTGACCAGTGATTGCTGTGAAAAAAACATTACAGAAGATGATCCCGCAGAAAATTGCTGCTGTGCAAGACACATGCAAAATTGATAGAGTTTCTGATTTTGGAACCCATGAAACAAATCCCAGAATACTTCTTATTGTTTTCATATCTGCTACTTTAAAAAAAGAATGATTAAAAGCTGAAAAAGTGAAAAGCTACAGAAAAATATTTGAGAGGTGGATCAAATTTTTTTGTTGGGGTTTTTTGTTTAGTTTTTTTTTAATATAATTCATTTTTTCCTCTATTCTCCTATCATCATTCCAAGATTTTTAAATACGTTGATATTAAAGAAAAATCAGTTACCTCAATAGTTTAGCTACTGAGACACCTAGCGGCAAAAGGTGAATCACCATCACAAGGGTTAAAAAAAATCTTAATTGCATCATAAATTGGAATACACAAACTTCTTCAGGGGTAAGGAGGATGGGAAGGAGGGAATCCAG
>NW_009627140.1:44175-102933 GCF_000690535.1 Cariama cristata | reverse complement strand
AGGAATGCCTTGGTTCCAAACCATTTTCTAGTCTTGATTAAAATGTTAGAATAACGGTTCACAGAAATCAAACTTAATCCCTTTAAATATAGAAAGCAAGGCTTAAAAGTGTGAAGATACGGACTTCAAAACTAAAAATTCAGGTAGCTAAGCCACAAACCTAAGCAAAATTGAACAATACACTGTTCATCAGCACAAAAGCCTGAATAAAACCTCCACAATTAGAAGGTACTAACAGCCTTCAAAATCATGACTTTTCCAGTAAATATTTCAGATAGTGGGTTATCCTGTTTGCCCATAGCTTAATTCACTTTTTCTCAGATATTGGCCCTTTTCTTTGTCTCTATTCCCACAATTTGTAACAGTGTAACAGCTAAATATAATCTCTAGGATAAAACAAGTTTTTCACCCTTGGATCAATAACGAATATATTGACTCGGCTACATTAAGGAATAATGGTAAGCATTGGGTCAGGGAATCTTTTGGTACTTGAGATAAGCTAGAAATACAGTTAGCACTGCTATTGGGGGACTGATATACTGCAGTTTACTGCGCATAAATAAAGGGAAAAATGAACTTGACTTTGAGACTCTGGCATAAGAAAGCTTAATCTAGTTCCTAGTGGGTTTTATTTTAACTTTTTGTTCAGGAGTCTCACTAAGTGATCTGAATGACATTGTTGCTTAACTTCATTGCCGTTTTATTTGCCTCGCCATTTGCATCAGAATCACTGACAGTGATGACTTGTGAACTTCATTTGTTCTGTCAGTTTCTTCTCTTGGACTCTACTTTACAAGCTGCCACATTTTCCTATTTTCATTTCTGTCCACATTTTAAGTAGAGGTTAGTAAAAAGCTTGTTATATGAGCCTAAATAAAAAAAAAAATGCAGAATCGGAACACTTAGGGATTTTTTTCATTCCTTACTGGCTGACCTACAGGGAAAGGAGAAACTGTATGAAGCTCAGAGGACAAAGCTGTGAGGTTTTTGAAGATGAAAAGATCAAGTTTCAGGTTTTCACTTCAAGAACTCTTACTATTATCTACAGCCTACACATGTAATACAGTATCTTTTGGGAAGTAAGAATTTTAAGCTTTGCTGACATCAGGCACTGGAGTTGCTATACATCCTTTGCAATTCAGTATTACCTGTGCTGAAGTAACAAATCTCATTTCCCTCGTTAAAAATCATACAATATGGAATCACCATAAAAGACTCGAGCAGGAATTGAAAAGAGGAGTGCTAAAACGCTCTACAGGATTCCCCCTTATGTCTATCCAACCATACCTGCTTAGTCAAAGGTTCCCATTGCCTTCTACCCCTTATGCCTCTCCTTTTCTCCTGCCTCTAATTCCCTCTGGTTTTTTCACCCAGGAAATAAAACAGATTAGCAGTAGCTTGTCAAGACTACGTAAACTGTTATAACTAAAGGTGAGGAAGCTGTTACCACATGCTCAGTTATCCTCCTAATTTCACCACCGGGACAGTAAAGGAAGTAGGGAAGGAATTAGTGGGTGATTGTTAAAAATAATGCCTAGTATTTTAAAATATGGTATCTATCAAGTCAACAGTGCAGAACTGTGGCTGATTGCCATGGTACAAAGCAATGTTTAAAAAACATATAGAACTACATAACAGTATTTTACATCTAAACAATATATAAATGCATATAACATTCTACAGATTGGGAGCCAGTGAACCTTTCATGTAGATGCAGGCAAAGAAAGAGGGAAAGGGGAGACAAGGAGTTCTTTTCCTGTTACAAAGATTTTATCTATCTTTTTCCTTAGTCTTCCCATAGTGCAAATGTAGAGAATTAATATGCCATAAATACAAGGGGGAATGTGTTTCAGAAGAAGCCTCATACTTTCAGACTTTTTTTACCCAACTCCTCTCTGTTGCTAGCCCACTCTTTTTTCCTCAGCCAGCGAACATTTCATAGAAACATTCAATAGAAGCTGGAAGCTTGTGAGAATGCAAAGATATGTCAATACAGATTTCCTTCCTTTTGAAGCTACAACCTTCCACCGTCACCTAAAAGCTTGGTTTGCTTTTACTCACCAATCTTAATCTGCATGCATAAAAATATAATAGAAAATAATCACGTGATATCTTCTACCAGCAATGATGGTGGAATGGCTAATACCGTTCGGTGGGTAACAAGACACTTAAGTGCTCCAGCTAAATGCAGAAGAAATTTGTCAGTGTTCTGAGTTTCCAAGATTTTACTTAACTATTGTCATTTTGTGTCTCTGAACAACAGCACTGCCTCTACCACTTAGCTATTACTTGCATTGTATATTCAAATGCACAATGCACATTTCAAAGGAAATAGTTTTTGAAGTTTCATAAGTAATTCTCTTTGCAGTGATATTCTGCATTTTTTGCAGCAAGAACTAGATAAGCTCAGCCTGTTGTAAAACAGCTTAAGATAAGATAAGATAAAGGTTGTATCGCTGAAAGGCTGAGTTTTGGTAAGGTTGCAGGTATAATATAATCCTATAACACTGTCATTAAAAAAAGTAATTTAAAAATAATAAATCTCAACCACTCCACATTTCAGGTCCAAGAGAAAAATAAACAGACAATCTTATTAAAATCAAGTATTATTAAATAGCAAAACTTAAATTTTGCATGTTTAAATACTGATTGAGATGGAAGTTATGTTACATCTCTTTTAAACTGCTTTACAGGCAAAACTGAGCCTCAAAATGCTACTCCCTCTAAAGGTATGAATCACTGTATGCACAGAAGCCATCTAGGAGGTTTGTGTCAGTCTTCTTGCTGCAGAAGGTGTTAATGTCAGGTTCAGAATCAAAGATTCACAGGAGTCTAATTATCAGTTCCCAAACTGTGGTCAGCAATAAGCAACCATGTTATTTCCCACCTTCCCCATAAAATCATATAAAAATCTAAAGTGTAGCAACTAATTGGTGTTGAAAGGTTAGCTAGGAGCTATAAAAATTCAGAGTGCTGACAGCACTTTATTGATTCAAAACATTCAACCACAGCCAAAGACATTATAAAGCATCTCCTTTGGTGTAACTGAAGCTTGCTCTAATTTGTAGGTCTCCAATGGAATGAACCAATCAGAAAAAAAATGTTGAGATACATATGACTATATTCTGGAATTTAACCTCTCTCAATTACCTACATAAATTGTATAGACTGAAATAATGTAGTAAAATTTAAGGCATAATAATAAAATCATGGTAGCTCTATCTTCTACTATAGCAAAAAGATTCAAAATACATAAAAAGATATGCAGGGAAGACAGTTACTCTATATTATTCAAACAAAAAAGGAAACAAGGCTGAAAGACACCATAACACAATAAAAGGAAAAGCAAGGTAAAATGGCTGTAGAAATGTTTCTTTTTGACCTGGGAATAATTTTTGTAGAAACAGTAAGTCACAGCACTAATCTGAAGGAGACATTGTGCAAAAATGTTCAAGGAAAGATAACAATTTTTGGCATGGTATGTAGTGCAATTATTCATCAGATTCAGTTCCATTATGGATACAAATCAGGAGATTCCTGTATATTCATCTTTTCTAAAAATACAATGAGGGGAATAAGATGACCTAAGAATGTGAGTGAAAAATCAGACCCTGTCACTTTTTTTCCCTTCATCTTTCTAATAGTGAACTTTTTCTTGTATTGCCAATCTGTAACTAATAAGAACCAGACTTCCCTTGGAGAATTGTTGGATGGTCACAGGGGTTTAAACTGTGGTGCTATACAAAGTGAAAATCTCCAAACTAACCTAAATAGCCCGCATCTTTCTTGGATTCCAAAGTTTGGCAAATTCAGTTAGAATTATCATAATAAAATCAACTATAAATCTTGGAATGAAAGATGTATTCCAGAAATTTAAATATTCCTGAGTGGCTGGTTTTGTACAACAATGACTCCTGCTTTTGGCTCTATAAAAGGGATGAAATTCAAAGCTGAAGTTGGGACAATGGTAATTGTTAAAGGATAGAATTTTCATTTAAAGCAAAACCTGTCACCGTTCTTTATGTTAAGAAAATAATTCTCTCAGCTGTAATGGAACTATTTGTAAACAGCACTGGACAGCATTAGTAGTACTACGAAAGTTATACATTGCAGTAAAGTCAAGAACAATTTCTATGCTTAATTTTGCATCACTTCCTAGTCAATAATGTGTGTGAAATACTTCTATTTGCTTTCTTGGTAGTTGCATTGAGTAAGGTTCATTTACATCATAGCTTCAAGTATAGATCAGTGCCTTCTTGAACAAGATTTTTTTTATCTTAAAAAAATCGATAAAGTATTCTCTCTCAAATGCTTCCAGAAACTTGTAAAAGAACAATAATTACAAATTCACATAACTTCTACACAAGCTTTGCTAATGTATCAGTTAGTCTACCAGAATCATTCTCTGGAAGGGACAGGTTTTTTTTCCACTGACTGTAGAGCGTAGTTAGGAGATCAAGGATCGTAATTCAGACACTTGAGGCAAGTGATTTAGATTACCTGGGCTGAAACAAGGTTTCAATAAACAATTACAAAATTCCTTTAAATGTTGAAAACGAGAAGAATAAACAAGCAAGCCCACTACAGTGTACTTCTAGTATAACAGAAGCACTGAAATTTTTTTCCTGCCATAGAATATTTGAAGATGTGAGATTCAATGAAGATCTTGCAATTTACTATTCAAACAGTGCATACAGATTACCTCACTGACGCAAGCCAGGACCTTTTCATAAATAGTATGGTTATACCATGTATTACATACTGTAGGATTGGGCCCTAAGAGTAAAACAAGGATAATTTCTCCAACTCTCTCCATCTAGTGGCAGGATTAAAAACGATATCCAGCTTCAGAAAAGGTGTATGGTGGGTGCAACAAGAAGGCACACAGAATAACTTAATGATAGTTTGACAAATATCTGCAAATGCAGCACCGAAGTGATCTTGAGAAATATTCTTTGTTTCAATAAAATCAACTTTCCTGGATGTGGAAAAAAAAAATCCATAATCTTTTGAAGTGCTGCAGAACAAGGTGGCATATTGCCTCTCAGCCATAACAAATATCTACCTCAATAAAGTATAGCTAACCTATCCATTTAGACAGATGCCATGAAATCCTGATGTAATCCTCCTTTTACAGCTAACCAGAAGGAATGCTCATCAGTGCAACTTTGTTACTTGGAACCGAGTTCTTCACTATGCTGCTTTGGTTTCACTTTGGTCACTCAATCCAAACTCTTATCAAAATGGATTAACTTTCAGAACCATGGAAGAAAGATATACTTTTTTTTAAAAAAAAGAAAAGTTAAAAGAAATTCAATACTTTTGTCAGACTCCATTTTTTGTAACCACTACACTCCTAGTCTCTAGGCACAAATAAGTTAGGCTAAGCAGCACTGTTTAACAGTAAATACATGAAAATACTACCCCCTTCTTTAGCCTTAACTACCATGTCTGCTGTAAAAGAAAGAAAATTTATTATGCTAAATAGATGGTCAATCATATCCAGAAAGAGATTCAAAGTACAAAGTAGTAATGTACAAATGACATTTGCATCAAGGGTCTGTAGGTTTTGTTTCATCCACCTAAGGAAAAAAAAACAAACACACCTCTTAAAGATAGAGAAAGTCTCTAAAATCTTAGCAATATAATACTTTTTAACTATTCTAAAATGAAAATTATTTTAACTAATTAGGTTTCTAATAAGAGGGTTTTTTATCTTAAAATGTATGTAACCTTAGTGACTTACAGTGCAATTGATCCTTTTGCTCCAAAAAAAAATCACAGAACATGAAAGTAGATACTTCTTTTTGCTCATTTTTGTTTCTGTCACAATATACATTTCACAATGAAAGGAGTTCAAATGTGATGCAAAGCCTGGAGATGCAGATGTGAAGTCCACTGTCAATACGGAAACTGAAAGAGGAAAAATTAAAATTTAGTATATATGTAATAGTGGATGAAAAGTCAAAAGATATTTAATTTTTATGACATCAACAAATGTCTAATTTAGCTTGACTATTTATACTGCTACATTGGTAAAATTGTAGGACTTTGTAAGATAGTAATGGTTTTGCCTAGCTAACAGTTTCTTCACTGAACCATCCTTTTTAAAATGATGAATTGGCTGGGTTACTCTTAAGTATGCAGCAATAGTTAAATTGATCATGTAAGAAGCATGAGCATGTTTAAATGTGCTGATAAAGTGTCTGAAGCTGAAATCAATTAGCTCACAGCACACACATAGATGCAGTTAAAAACTTACAATACTAATTGCATATTTTAAGTACACCAACCAAAAAAGAAACTCCAATACCCCCGTAAACTCTGAGGAAAGAAACTAATTTACTGAAGACACTCTACAGATACTGCTTTGAGTGAAATAAACATTTAAATAAGCTATACTCACCAAAAATTAGTTTCAACATGTATGCAATGCTTCCTTTTCTAAATATTGTATCACCACTTCTGCATTACCAGCAGAACAAATGTAATATATCTCAAAATTTGTAAGTACTTTTAAAAATGTATTGGCAAGATCTTTTTCTCCCCGTTACCTAAATGGTCCTTTCCCTTTTCCCAGTCTCCCAGTGCATAAACATAACATATGCATGTATCTTGCATGTGTGTAATATATGCATGCATACATATATATGCAAGGAGGGAGACAGACAATGCTATGCATGCAATTTTTCATTGGTCTTAACTACATGAAAAGGTTTAGAGAAAGCTTCCTCCCAAAAATCACATTTTTCTTTCCCTTTCCAGCAGACGTACAACCTTCCTATAAATGACTAAGGGAACCCCCACACCAAAAAATAAACCACCCAAACAAACCACGCTTCCCTAACAGGTGGAAAGACAGACTCAATGGTCTTTCTAGCACAAAGCCTATGACTGTGTGGCAAGAAACTGAGGAAGAATGAGAAGTGGGTGGCAAGTCATCCTTGTGTGACAGTAGGGTACATTACCACTAGGCAAACTTGAAACACTTACTATGCAACTTTATGTCATATTATTATTAGAAACAGGCTAGTGTACGTTTCTGTATAGAGAGCTCAGGTATGACCTCTTGCTAAGTGCATGGGGATAGCTTCTGAGACAAGAAGTGCAAAAAAGTCGTTAAAGTGTAAACTGGAGGCAGTACAAGCCAATTGTCTCTAGCTTTTGAGATTGGAGCACTGCTTTAGTGGGTTTTGCTTTTTTTTTTTTGCCTTAAAGACTTCAGCTACAAGAAACAAATTATTTCAGAGAGTCTCTTCTTTCTAAGTATGTGCTTTATTCCATTTGTTCACAGAGAAAAAACCAGAATTGTTAATATTTGAAAAAAAAATCAAACCCTGTTATTGTATTTATTTTTCCTCAGTCTTCTTTCTAGTGTTTCAGTTTGGCAGGACTTTACAAATAGTATCTTCTTATATAATTTTTGTAATAATTAACATTTTATTTATTACTATTAATTACTTTTTAATTTTATATTAATTAATTTAGTTCTTTTAAGTATACTATGCAGACTTCATGCAACAATTTTTACAATCTAATGTCACTGTTGGTTTGATCACTCTTGACTGGCCTGTATTTGTTTACTACTCACTTTTTATTATATCTGAATTTCAATCCTTATTATACAACATGGCCTGTATGGGTAAACTCAATACACAACAGAAAAACAGACTTCTAGATCTTTGCGTCTTCATGAAAATCCAGCCTGTCTTCATGAAAATCCAGCCCTTCAAATCAACTGTGATCTTAGTCAATTTTTACACTCATTGGCAGTTGGACAGCACTTTGAACAGTGAACCCTTGATCTTAACAGGAATTTCTAAAGAGGAGTTTACCATGCTGAAAATTATTATAAAACAACCTTTGAAATCATATTGCTATACTGGAGCCCCTGATAAATTTTGTAGGTTGGTTGGTTGCTTTTTTTCTGAAGTCTATTCATTTTCACATTTCAATTTGTACGTTTCTGACTTGTGCATAGAATTTTATTTGTTTGGGTTTTTTTTCTGTAATTTATATAGTTTTTCTGAGTAAATCAGCAATCAGAGAAAGCATTGTGAATATAGTCACAGAGGTTTTTTAGGTTTATACAAATAATTGGTTAGGTTTTGTTTACATTTTAAAATAAGTCAAACATTTTCAGTACCAATCCTGCACTATCATAGACAAAGCAGAAGATAAAGAAAAATCTATACATATTGGAACCAAAATATATCTAATAATACTTCACTCTGTAACTCAAAGTCAAGTCTTTAAAGAGGTTAAGAAACCCCTGCTCATACAGTAAATCATTTAGGTCAGCTTTTCTGAAATCTTATTTATTACTGCAGGTTAGAGATTGCTTCAGGATTCCTGGCCTCATGAAATAGAGACATAGCAAAATCGCTTTGACAGCAAAAGGGCAAAATCTTTGGGTATGAATACGATAAAAGCTTTACTAATGGTAGACATAACTGAACTACAGCTCTTCTCAAGAAATCCTGGGTCAATGCCATGTACCTTTAAAACTGCTGTGCTTCAGTAAAGTTAATTACAATTTTCACACAGGCAAAAATGCTTGCAAGCTTACTTAGGAAAAAAAAAATCAAGTGTAATTATGGAAGCAGCTATCAAACAGATGTAGTTGATAGGAGGGAGCAGTAGACTTCCTCAAAAACAAAGTGCTTGGGAGGATATCCAGATCAAAGGATTTTCAGTACATCCTCTATAGAAACATCGTATTAATGAGCAGCATGGTTTATCTACTTCCACTATTTCTCCAAGAACAACTAGTGTTTTCTACTTGTATTGAGTCCCAGATTCTAATCTTTTTTTTCATTTTATAAATGTGCTGTTCCATAATTCACAGTCCAAGGATGAGAAACGAGTAGTTATCGATGATCTATGTAGGTACTCAATGTTGTAAGAAAACCATATTTTACATTTGAAATCTGTTTTAAAATTTACAAAAGAACAGCAAAAATCTGTTGGAAAAGGTAAAATTAACAACAAAACAACAAAAGAAATTTCTGGTGTGAGAGGGCTTGTATTAGCTTCAGTATGATAAAGGTCCTAGCACAGATTAACCTTATAGTTCTGCTTTCATTCTGTTTAAACAGAAAAGACAAGTTGCACAGTTCTAATTTTATTGAAGAAAATTAGATTTTATTACTGAATGAACAGTTAAGAAAAATTTCCCAAGTTCTTTGCAGATAATTAGTTTTATTTTTATGTTTGATTTTTCTGAAGCAAAAGACTGAGGTTTTCATTTTCATGAAACAAAACCTGAAAATCTAAAATTTAATTAAGATTGAAATTTTTCACTTTCAAAGCTAGGCCAGGTCTCAGTCCAAAGTATTTTTTACAGCACTACAATATACCATACAGTGGGGACATAAAAAAAGAGAGAGAAAATAGCTCCCAGCCAATAACTCCCTCAAAATCTTTTACTCAGTAAACCAGTTATTTGAAATTCTCTTCTGATTTACAGTAGATAAGAATCTGACCTTCAGATAGGATGACTAAAGGAA
Source organism: Cariama cristata (assembly GCF_000690535.1). Lineage (NCBI taxonomy): Eukaryota > Metazoa > Chordata > Aves > Cariamiformes > Cariamidae > Cariama > Cariama cristata. The sequence continues at coordinate 93,424 of NW_009627140.1, read as the reverse complement.
CAGCTAAGACAAAATATGCCCTAAAAACCAAGCTTTATATTCTTTTTTTCTCTTCTTATGTTAAAAGCTATAAATTTTGGTTCTAAAACAAGATACTAAAGAATAAAAATGCAACATACAAGGGTAGAAACTGATCTTTCTTTCTGCAAAATTTTAATGGAATATTTACACTTCAGTGTTTGAAGTCATTTTCAGTTTCATTATTTAAACAAACAGAGTGGGAATAAACTGAAGCAACTGCAACTGTCGGCAAGTTCTCTAAGTAGCTGAGAAAGATTCTGACATCTGCTACAGCTGCTGGTAGAGTGGTTTGATTCAGGAGTGTTAATAACTGCTTTGATATCTTTGTTTGCACAATGCGAATAATTCTTTAAAATTTTTTAATGTAAAGTTCAAGCTGCGTGTCTTCAAAGCCAACTGAAGTTGTATGGCTGAAACCAAAACCATACTTCAAAAATATATATGATAAAATCTTGGGTTTGTTTTATTAGTTTTCTAGAAGCATGAATATTTAAAATCCAACAAATAGAACATGCCTTTTTTTCATTTTTTTAATTTTTGGTCATAAAAAAGCAGCACTTGTTCTTTCTTCCTCATTTGCTTTTTTAAAATTATATTTTAAAATGAAAATTGTCACCCTATATCCAATCCTATAAGCCAAAAAGTGTACAACATTTAACACTCTTATGACTCACTTATCACTAAAGTCTTTTGAACAGAGGCTTTCTGAAACCTCTGTCCTGTGTGGGTGGTTTATTCAGGATCTACTCAGGCAAAACACGGCTGTGATTGTATTAAGTTTGATGGGGCATCAATGATCTGTATCATCCTCAAACCACCCACTGCTGCTTTAATTGCTTTGGCAGGATTGTTAAGCCAATTAAGATCAAGTCTCTACAAAATTAAAGTCTTCTGACTCTATTCCATGCAATTTACTGTTATATCCACATGACAATTTATGTTTTACTGTTATCAAATGAAAAAATTGCAAATTATTTTAAAGATGAAGAATCAAATTTGCATATTTTCTTCTTTCAGTGTTTCCCTGCCTTAGTTCCATTAAGGTAATTAATAATATAATTTTAATGTGAATTATTTATGTACTTTTAACATGCATTCTATTAGTAAGTATGTTTAGAAAGCCAAAATTAACTGCATATTTTAAGAAAGAGTGAAGGCTATCAAGTATCCTACAGGGAACGCCGAGAGAAAATATACCCCTAGCTATTAATTAGTATTGTTGACAAATGTGAGGGAAAGCCAGCTGAAAACTTTCATGTTCACCTGAACTAATGAAAATACTACATGGTTTTATCCAAATGCTTCCTTCAGATGTTTGCCTGACATTGTTTGGAACATTTTTTGTGAAAGTCTTCTCTTAAGTTCTTTAGGTGACCCATGCGTAAGTTAACATGTGCTTGGCCACACACAGAGTAGAAGTTGCTGGTACTTTTTGAAGAAATTTTGACTTTTGCCTTTTAAGACATTTTCCTTTCGTGAAAAGTGATTTCAGATAACACAACAAATGCACCAGGAGTTAGAACTACATTGTTACTAAACATTCTGTATTTAGATTCATTTATATTGTTAGAGTCAAAAGCTGTTCCCTAATACTAACATTAAAATCAACAGAATTAATTGGATGAAAAAAAGGAAAAAGGCTTTTGATCTTTATTTTTTTCTACATTATTTTTAACCACACTTCTGGCCACTTGTCATTTTTATCGCAGCATTTATTTCATGCTCCAGCTATGCTTTCTGTCTTTGATAATTCCTTGTAGAAGCAGTAATGTTTTATAGGCAATATTTTGCATTTGCTTTCAGTAATTATTGGTGCTTTTCCCTTTTCTCATTACTTCTCCCTCAGCGTGCTCAGGCAAATAATAGAGATTAATACTCCAAAACATAAGCAAATTAACCCATTCCAGATTGGAACATCCAGCAAAAATTAAACAAAACCCCTTCAGGTTCAGTACAAAGGAATCATTTTTCATCTTCAACATCTTATCCTTGAGATTCCTAGGGTGCATAAGATATCATGTTCTTCCTTTTCATAGTAAAAAAAGCACAGTATACTCTATAATTGGAAAGGTGAGGAAAAAGGTTTGTCTGGACCTTCAATTCATAAAATATTTGCATAAAATAAGTTAGATCTTCAGCCTTATTGTCTTTCTTCACTGAGTATCACTTGCCACCTGCTGGATGATTCACAATCCAAGTGCTTTTGAATATAATTTCATTATTCTTGTTTATCTTCAATTTAATTTGAAAGAAATCAGCATATCTTTCCATTATCTATTTCTGAATTTTGCCTTTATTTATATCCTCTAAATATCCTATATTTATATCCTGAGCAACTATCAGGATTTCAATCAGCCAAACAACGTAACACCCATTCCAGATGTTTTCAAGCTGAGTGGTGCTTCACTATCTTCAAGAAATTGACGTAAATTTAGCAGGCTTTAGACAGTCTTCCATGAAAAAAAACCAACAAAAATCAAAAGAAAGCTGAAATGAAAAAATGGGCCAAAATTAAATAATAACTGTATAAACGGCAGAGGAAAATAGAAAATTTATAAAGATGTAGCGGATACAATTAGTGTAAAAATTTGATTACAGCAAAACAAAAAATCGGAAAGTAATGCAAAACTTTGCGAAAAAGTAGACATCTGACAAAGAGCATGTAAGGAAATTAAAAAATAAACTGTCAGGGAAAAGAAAATTTAAATGGGAACCATTAAATAAGAAACAGTACCCTGCGATTATTTCGTATATTTATGAAACGGGGAGTGGCACCATTGTTCTTTGACCAACCTCTCCCTTATCATAGTATGCAGGTACTTTACCATCTATAATGGATTTGTTAACACAGCTCCCACTAAAAGCTGGAGGTTATTTTGCAGAAGAACAGAGAAGTGATTCTCTGGTCATTTACAACAGAGCAGGAGACTAAACAGCAATCTCCTTGTCCACATGTATCTTCTTAAACTCCTTCTTACTGAAGTCAACATGCTAAATTCAACTGAAATCCAAGTGACTCAAGAGGATGCCAACTAACATAGACTCAGTCCATAAGAGAGATCCTGAGCTCCAGTTCAAAACAAAACTGGAAAGAAAATGTAGTGAACTACAAGCCAGATGAATTGACCAGTGAGACATACTAAGTCCAAAATACTGGTAAATAAAAAATTTTGTCCAATATAAACATTAGATAAATAGGTTACAAGACTCTGTAGGTTGTATACAGATTGGTAATCTTTGACATAGGATCATTAACAGCATGTTACTGGTGAATGAATATGCCCAGTAACAGCGTAATCATTCTAACGAAGTGTACTCATACTTCCTTAACTGAATCTTACCGTTCTAAAAATTGTACACATTACTTGAAAGTCAAGACTTTGACAAATGGTAATAGGACAGGCCCAAATGTTATACTTACAAATGCAGAATACAGATTTTAAGATTAAATTCACGCCTTTTAAGAAATAACAATGGAGTAAAGCAGTACATTTAGTCATAATAATCAATATGACTGCTGCTTCCATTAGGGTACATAAAAAGCTTCCATCAAAAAAAAAAATTGACTTCTTTGTGTGCTTCTTAGACACATCCAATCCCTTACTCTCCTGAAGGAAATACAAACAAAGAAGGAATGGAAGCCAAGTAAAGGTCAAAGCTGCAAATGCAATTGATCCTTTCAAATCAAACCAGATTGAGCAGAAAGTATTTGTTTTCTGTTTTTTTTTTTTTTAATAGAAGTTAAAATGTTAAAACTATCTTTTGTTTTAAAGGATATATTCCACTCAATCTGCTAAGAAATTTTACCTTGCACAAGAAAAGCAAAGGAAAACTGAGACTAGATTCAGAAAGCTATTGGTAGTTGTACTGCCATTTAGTTATGTATGTCTAACTACTCACCCAGAAAGTAGGACATCTAATTTTTTTTAGCTGAGATTTTTAAATCACCTTCCTTTCCAAGAGTACTTTGGATTACGTGGGGGATAAAGCCTGGTGGGTTTAATTGCATATAAACTTTAAACCATTTACTGAACCAGAGGAAATAGAGAGTCATTCAAAACCGTGCCTTGTTTTCTAGTTCAGTGATTATTTAAGAATTACCTGTACAGCAGAACAGCTGCTCATGGTCAGCACCCCCAACAAACTCACGAACACACACAAAATAACTATGTTTAGTAGCTTATAATCTATATATAAGCTTAATAGTCAAACAATATTGGACTACTGAGCTGCACACAGTTCTCAAGCCCAACTCCTGTGCTGGAACCATGTGTAATCAGCAGTGAAGCTTGTTTTGGCGGGGAGTTGTTAGACTGTTTGAGTACTTGGTCCCAGAAATCAGCAAATTAACAGGGACTTCTGAGGCTGATACAGCTTTGTTGCAGTAAGGCTGAGATGTATACCCACTCTGGGTGATGTTTTAGTGTCTGAAAATGATCCTTGCTTTTCTTTTTTCGTAATTCTTGAACATGTATCCTTTTCAGCTATGTAAAGATTTATACCTAGCTTACAGAGAAAGGTTAGGCATGTCAGATAGCTTTAAAAACTATGTTCTCCTTTCCTAGAAATTTTTCTTTTGTTGCATCTCTCAACTATCATGACTGCAATAACACTAATACTGGTATAGTGTACCTAATGCCTGGCTAATAGCAACGCATAGCTTTAATGAATGTTGATAATATGGGGAAACATGGTGACAATGCTATTTTATATTTTTATGCTATATATTTTATAATTTTGAAATTATGCATATTTACACTATTATAACATAAGATTTGTACCTTGTCAGTCTTTCATTTCACTTTGATTTCTTCTAGACTCTTAAACACACATTTCCTAGAGCAGTCCATGTAAAAGCCAACTTTTCCTTTAAAAGTATACCTTCAGTGCTTTCTTCTGAGTAGCTGAAGTTTGCAGCCTTTGCTGCAGGGCTACGTTCAAACTTTCAAACAACAAAACTACTATCAAGTATAAACTGTATTTGCATAACACCTTAAAAGTATAGAAGCAGCTATTCTCAGAATGAGAAAATGAGTGATTTATGATGTCATAAGAACATTGAGATGGCATGTCAAGCTGTTGGGCCCTTTTTTTAAATATATATTTGTGTTTCGACTGAATGAGGTTATTTCTGTCAACAGGTAGTAGTGATTGATTGACTCCCAGTAGGCATAAAGGTAAATTAAAAGTATTTCATAACTACCTTTTGGCATGAAGATTCTCCTGATTACTGTTTGAAGTAAGATGATTAAGTCATTCAAATTCCTAACATTGTTTTTACACATCTGAACCATTTATTAGCTGAGAGGAAGTACTTCCATTTCACCTCATTGGAACGACAAAGGGTATCATGGAAGTTTATACATATCATTAGGAAAAAAAAATCAGCCTTGTGCAAATTCATTTATCTTGAAATTCTGGGAATGGGAAATAAACAGAAGCATATTAACTAAAACACCTTTATAAACTTACAAAAGATAACTTTCCTCAATTCCTAGTAAACAGGAAAAACCTTCTGAGTCTTACGGGTTAAGTCTGCCTTACTCTGGAAGAACTTGGAGGTTTCTACATGTCACTGAACCCAGTACCCTCATAATGTAAGCAACCATATTGTAAATTGATTCACCTTTCTAATAAAATTAGCAAGATATTTTTGCCCCAGTAATTCTACTGACTTACTACTCCACAACTTTGGTATTTTGAAGGTTAGAAATACCTGGGTTTTCTCCTGAATTTATTTCTGGCGCATTTATATTGATTTGTTCTTGTGCCAACATTGCACTTTAGCTCTGTGATGTATTTATGAGAAATTATAACTCTATACAGCCTTCATTTCACTACGATAAGTAAATCAATCTGGTTTAGTATTTTTGTCTAAATTAGGCTAATTTCATGATCACTCCTTTTTCGTATCTGAATAAATCTATTAAAAACAATGACCCATACTGTATATAATAAAGACTTGCCCATATTACTTGTACGAGGAATCTAATGTAGTTTCCTCATATGATAAAACTGTAAAGCAGGCCATTCAGAATAATTCAGAATATTGTTCACATACTCTGAAGCTTGTTTGTTTCTATTAACTACATAGGCAGACTTTTCTTACAATGAAGATGTTTCAATTAGAAACATAAAATTAGGCCATAGCAATTCTTCCCAATATTCCAGACAAAATCTCCCCGGTCTTTTGCACATTGGCCCAGCTCCTTACAAGTACGCGGTCTGATCAGCCCGACAAAATTCACTGACTTTTTCATGTCTCCATTACACTGCTAGTTGATGAATTAATACAGACAGGATTTTGTCATCCCTTGCCCTTTCCCACTCAATCTCCTTGCATACAGACTTTTATTATTAGCAATCCTCCTGCACTTTATACTAATATAATTAATTTCCATTTCAGTTCCCATAGACTTCATTTCTTCCTGTTCTGATTATCTCTTCTATATCTTTGGGTTAGGCAAATGTTATTAACTTTTTGTTACCTTTTTGTTCTTATTAGTGAGATCCCTAGGATAAGAATTTACTTTTCAGCCTGGTGGTTTCCCTTTGAACACTATTAGTCTCAATCTGCAGCAAAACATCTTACAACTGCAGCCCTCATTCTCCAACTTCAGAATAATTCCCTGTGTGGCTCTGCTTTAGATACTTTGCATGACATCTCTACAGTTTAAGAAAAAATAACCAGTACATTACAACTTTTCTCAGAAAAGCAACATTAGAGAAATGAGCACTACATTCAGAAGCAGGGTAAGCACTTAATTGTCGAGAATGTTATAAGTTGCGTATGTGAATTAGCTCTAAAAATTATTTCCGATATGTATGTGCACATTTATTCTTTGAATTGGGCTTTTTTGTGAACATGAATTGAAATATCATGTCCTATATAGTACTTTCTTTCTTAATCTCAATTTCACATAAATAGAATTAAAGGTAATTATTGATCAAATATGATTTGTTGAAAAATGAGTGCAGACACAAAGAATTTTTCAGGTTTCACTACAGAATATCTCCCAAATATAGAGTAACTAAATTATGCTAGGTACTCTTCTTGCATTTGAGATAGATTATCCATGAAAATGTTCATACAAATACTACACTAGAGCCCATTCATCACTTTTATGGCCTGATCCACACTAATCTCGCTGCAAGAACAGTTCATCCAGTTACCTGCCTTCTGAGGATTTTAAAAATGCAAGAGCTTGTTGCTTATTACTTAATTTAGGATATGATAAAAGTTCTCCTCCATATGAGAAAAGCTGCTGCATTTATATTATTGACTCTGAGGATATTATATAATTGAAAGAGGTTTAAAAAAAACAACCTCTCAACTATAGAGCAGAGCCAATTTCACTGAGCTGCATACAGTGTTCAATGTGACAGTCTGTTAACAGGAACAATCTGTGAGTGACAGTTCTTCAGGAAGTGTAGGTCAAATTACTTTTCCAAAAAAAAAAAATTAAGAAAAAAATAAGATCGACATTTTTTCTGTGCTTTCCTGCTATTTCTGACTCCTTTAATAAATTGTTCTATAACATCTTAATTTCACATTTTTAGTTTCAATATGTGTTTTATTTAAAGTATTTTCATATTTTATTTCTGTCTTTTATTATAGTGAAAAAAGTTTTTATTTTAAGACATATTAAAAATTAGAATAATTATAAACACTGGTTTTAATTTTACCCATTCCCAACACCACTCTGTTGTCCTGTTATCAGAAGATTTAGACTTTTTTTTATAAATGTACAGCAAGTATACTTTTGGTGTGTCATCTAACAATGTGGTATAATTTAGTAGGGGCTGAAAAACTATCTCTCAGAACAGATTTTACATGCTCTTTTCCTCAGAGACTCCTTTTCTGTTTCAGTAGATACAAGTATTTTTCTTGGAGAGAGAAAGCAGAACATGTAACCGCTAGCTAGAATGCTGCTTTCATGCAAACATGAAGTGAATAATATGAATCCTAATGACAAAGCAACACAGAAGAAACAAAGTGTTTTAAAGATTTTAAGATCATGCTTCTAAAGATTTGAGAATGTTATTTGTTGTACTATTAGCAGAAGTAGATCTCAGATGTATTTTATAATGTCCAAAATCCTCATTCTAATGCAGGACCCACCTCAACAGGTTGGGCCATGCCTTCAACCACAGCTGTTAGTAACATTCAGCTGAGATAACAACTAACTGGGACTGGATTCCAGGTGTCATGATTGATGCTCCTTACAACCTGTCAGCATGCAGCAACAAGATTCTGATTTCTAAGATCAATATATGGGAAAAATGTGACCTTTAAATAGTGAAATACTCAGATCTATGGGTGAAATGAATTAAATACAAGTCTGAAAAAAATTTCCTCTAACCTTCCAACCTTTCCTGTAGTCTTGTTTTCCAAATAGTAACTTCTAGCGGTTTAGAGGCTCTACATGTTAAAATACTGTGTGATTGTGGATCCCCATGAAAGCTGCCTTCTTTTCACCATTTCTGAGATTTAGCTTTGAATTTGTTTCCAGTAGTAAATATGTCCTTACCCTTTCTACTGTCGGCTCTCTCCTTAACCCCATTGTCCCATTTATAGAAGGCTTTCTAAAACTGAGCATGCTCCAGTGAGCTCAGTCTAATTTACTTTCTGGAAGACTTTCATGCAGGATGTGAAGTCCAGGGCCAGACTTTTCTGTCTCCAGTCACACTTTCTTTAGCTGAAGACTATACCTGGTAATGGCATATGACATTTATCATACAAATAGTTAAGCCACTGTCAACAGCTCCCATTTCATTTTGACGTGAGGTCAGTCAAGTCTAAAACGCAGTAGTTGTTATGTATTTGATTTTGAACTGAGACAGTCTGACTGCACTTGTGAACTTAATTATAGAGGAGAAACTTAGCTGTTTGATTGGTGCATGGACTGTGTATGCATCAAGATCTCTCTGCAGCCTAGTTGTCAGGGCATTCTCCTTTGAAATGGAAGAGATGGGATTTGTATTTGGTTAAGGTGGAAACTAAAGTGATGCCTTTAGTTTCCTGACTAAGTACCCAAAATTGATAGTTTCCTGATCAAAAGGTTATCTTTGCCAAAGGCATGATATGATCATTACCTATAATCTCAAAAAAGGCATAAATTAAGTGTTTAAAATTATACGAGAATGGAGAACTGTTAGCCATTACATTTTACAATTCATACCTGATAGAGTTAAAACAAATGAAAGTACAATTTAACAATTGTGGCATACTTTGCCTTTTACATATTTCTGGAAGTAGAAAAAGAATGTGATGAATCTAATGACAGGTCAATCAGTAACCACTACCGTAATCAGTACTGAATATCATGACCAAATGCAATTTACTCATACTTGCTCCATTTCTTACCCTCTTTTCCTAAATGTCTAATTCTGGCTACTGTTAGAGACAGAATATCGGAAAATGCAGATGCTCCTATTGAAACATAAGCTGGCAAAGCTTTGTTTATGAGCCCTCATGTGAACGTGGGCACACTAACAGACGCTTAAGTATAGTAGATGGTAGAGTTTCTGATAGAGACCTTTTCTCAGTATCTTGTAAGTTAATATCCTTCTCACGTACTTTCTAGTTTTGTCTGCTGTGCATCCCATTTTTAGATTTAAATTTAGAACTCATTTCTTATGCAGTACAAAACCTTACATGCTTAGTTATTTAGAATGAAGTGTTTAAAATGCAGTGTATAAAGCCTGTAGATGGTATAGAAGAAAATGAAACATATATGTCATGTCATTTCTTCAGGAAATGCTCTTTCTTTAGTTCATGCTTATGAATTTCGTAACTGGAACTGGGCATCTAAAAGGTGTGGAGTTTGAGTATGTTTCTGCCTCGGTAAAGACAGAAGACATTAACTTTATTTTCACAGCTCTTTATATTGGCATTAAATTGTTCTGAACCCAAAAAACCACTATTGGATTTACACATTTATATGCTTCTTTCTGATGTTTTCCTGAGATGTTTAGTATAGAAACAGTCATATTTGAATCTACAAAAAATATCAGAGGCGTATTATTAAAAATATGAATTCACGTGTATCCAAAGCTGCCTATCTTTTCAAGAAGGACTTGAAGAGGATAAAAGTTATTTTCATGAATCCAGAAATCCATTAAAAGCTGTGAAATACAAAATTTATCACCATTGGCTCAGGCTGCTCCTCAGCTGCATGTCTCTGAAAGCTGGGATAACAAAAAGAGCCCTATTTCTGGGCACTTTCCTAAGTATTTACAGTTGGCCTCTGCAAGAGACAAGAAACAAGCTATAGAGGTCTTTGTTCTACCCAAGAGCAGCTCATTGCTGTACTCTTAAGTGAAGAGAATAATCATATAGCCAATGTGGTGTGGTAAAAACGATGTTATTACTGATGATCCACTAGTGTTTTTCTTTGTTTAACACAGTTGGCTTGTGATTAGTATTATCTTTGTTCATCTTTGCTTATTCCAAGATTTAAATCATCAGGTTGGCATTCTTAGCGTATACTCAAACATTCATCGTCATATCCAGTCCACTACCCACACAAAAGCCAGAACACCTTGCTGACAAGATGACAAGAGATATTTAAGATGATATAAACCAAAGCTGTCATTTCCATGATAACTTTAGAAGAGTCAGTTTATAGTTGAAAGCTAATGTGAAAAGTATGATATTCATAGCCCAGTTATCAACTATGACTAAATTTTATTTTGTCAATACAAAGAGTGATAGTAGATGCCTTAGAGTAATGATTATAACTCAGTTCATCAACTCTTTTACATACACTGTGGAAAAAGGAGAATGACCTGCAAATTTAGTAGACTTTCCCATCCACCACCTCTAGTGAGTATTGAGTAAATATATTTGACTGCTATGGCATTGTGTCCTAAATCCTATCAAATCCTAATGCAGAAGGATCACGGTCAACAAACACTGAACTTGGATAACTTCCCAGCTCTTGCTTGCTGGACCACTTTTATGAATTAACATAAAAGAGATCTATATTTCTGAAAAGTCAAGTTCAGAATCCAGAAAACAACTGGGATGTTTTCAAGGAAAAAGTTCAAATCAGATGTGTTTCATGAAAGCAATCAAATAAAATTAAAATTCAAAACATATCATACACCTCAAAGTGGATCCAGTTCAATACAGTTCACTTCTGTTACATAAGTATGACATTCAGGCCATGGAGTATATTTAAGATAGTTTTTTTCTGATTAAAAATATGCATATTTAAACTCTTATTAGTGCAGCCTTAATTTTGAGTTGCCATTGTTTGTAGAGAGATTAATATTCTTAAAGCACACTGAATGGCATTGTCATTTCAACATGACCGACCAATGTTGTAGGTTAGGCTTTCCAAATGATAATTTTGATTTGTTTCTCCTAATACTTGAATGAACATAAATCCTTGGAGTAAATAGATGTATACTTATTTTACAGTGAAATGCTAGATCTGGACAAGGGAAAGAGGTTATATTTTACTTTCAATGTTATCATTAAGGGAGTAATATACAGTATAAGTTTAAATAACAATGCTCAGAATTTCATGTTCATTTCTTACAGACTTTGTTGATCACACTTCAGTGAATGTTTTGGCTATATAGGGTCATATGTCTTTCCTTAATCAAATTTCTCCTAGGCAAACTACTGTCCTTGAGCAGCTGGTCTACCTTCCACACTGAGTAGAGAAAATATCTATTCTGAAGTGCAGAAGCAGCTGGGTTTCCTTAGTAGGTGCTAAAGGGAATCTCAGTCAGTGCCTAACAAGTTTACACCAAGTTCTGGTCCCATGTGTCATCATTATTTAATCAATTCTTTTTTCAATCAGTCTTTGTCAAAACAAGCACTATTAACACATAAAATTTCAAATATTTTATCTGTTTTAACTATCTGTGTGGAAAAGGTGTGACAGTAATTTTCACTGCTGGTTTTGAGGACTGTTTAAGGACTTTTGTTTCCATTTCCTTCTGGCTACAAAAAAATAGAACCACATACTTCCTCTAAAATGAAAAAAGGAAGGAAAAAAGCTAGAAAGTAAAACCTATATCCCTGCCTGCAAAGCAGTAGCAAGGACAATTATCCTAACATTAAAATGCACAAATTTTTATTATTTGTTGTTGAAAGAATGTAATATCATTTTCCATTTCTATTGGATGGATATAAATTGACAATTAATGATTCCTCAAAAAAATTAAATATAAATTGTAAATTTTAAAATAGAACCATATAATCATTTAGGTTGGAAAAGACCTTTAAGATTGAGTCCAACCATAAACCTAACACTGTCAAGTCCACAATAACCATGTCCCTAAGCACCAGACCTACAGGTCTTAAGTATCTCTGGGGACAGTGACTCCACCACTTCCCTGGGCAGCCTTTTCCAGTGCTGACAACTGTTTCAGTGAAGAAATTTTTCCTAATATCCAATCTAAACCTTCCCTGGTAGTTTCCTCTCATCCTATCACTTGTTACTTGGTAAAAGAGACTAACACAGAGTGTAATCAACATCAATTAACTGATGAGTGTAAGTTCCACAACAGATATAGAAGTGACAAAATTAGAAATTCTATATGCTACTTAAAACAGATTTTCTGATTTCCTTCACAGACTCTTTCTTCCCAAGTCACAGTGAAGTTGAGTTGCATAACCTACATCTCCTTTTGACTGAAGGGCATTTATATTATAAAGATCACCATGCAACCTATTTTCACTGTCAGTCTCTACTCAGAAGAGGTTCAGAATTTAAGGCTGAAGCTTTTTTTTAGGAGTTAGTAGGATTGCAGAAAATGCAGCAAGAATATTCTCTTAATTTTTTTCTTCATTTGCTACACACTTAAACTTGATTTCTGCAAAGATTATTAGTCTCTTATTTCAGTGAGTACTCAATTATCTTCCACTTTCAAGGAAAAAGTTCCACCCTAAAATAAGTATTTCCATCTAAGGTAAAAACAGGACACAGTAGTGAAAATACTTGATTTTCTTTGACATTTGTGCTGGGTTGGCCCTGCCTAGCAGCCAAGAACCCACACAGCTGATGAGGGTGAAGCCTCAATGGGACAGAGGAAAGAAGAGAAGGAAAAGGAATTAAGAAACTCATTGGTTGAAATAAAGACAAAGAAATCACTCACCACTTACGGTCACAGGCAAAACAGACTTTACTTGGGGAATTAAATTTAATTTATTGCCAATTAATATAACCTAAACATTTAATTACTGATTAAACTATAGGGAAACAAAGAAGGTGAACATCTAAACACTTAGGAAAATATTTTTCCTTTCCCTTTCCCAGACTCAACTTCACTCCAGGCACCTCTCCTCCCTGCCTTCAGATGCCCAGTCCCCTTGTTACTGCCACAGATTACATGCAGTCCCTTTGGAGAGGGTAGCACAGCATCAGGGCGTAACTGTTTCTGTCCACTGCTTTTTCCTTCCTACTTGTCTCTTCTGCGCTAGGATAAGTCCTCTATGGGCTGCAGTCCCTTCAGGGTGCCCCTGTGCCAGCATAAACTTGTCCATGGCCCTAAATCCCTTCAGGGATGTTACCAGCTCTGCTGCAGAATACCACCCACTACCCTGACCTTGTTCTCTTCTTCACTTTGTTCTTCCCCTGTCCCCTTGTTTCATTTTTCCCTCCTTCTCGATGTTTTCTCACCTTTCTTAACGTGTTTTCACTGAGGAGCCACTAGCCTGGCAGTTGGGCTCAGCTGTGTCCTGTGGTGGGCCTGTTGTGGAGGCGGGTGGAACAGGCTATGTCCAGCACGGGACCAACCTTGACATCCTTCCACAGAGGCCACCCCTGGAGCACCCCTCCTCTGGTGCTGCTACCAAAACCTTGCCATTTATGTCAATTAGCACTTACATTGATAGGTTTTTGTAGGACATTGTCAATAGTCTAACCCAGTATCTTGTGTGAAAATTGCGGATTTTATCTTGACTGGCTAGTTCTTCATCATAGGTTATTTCAGTCAAGTTAGAAGAAATGATGTGGCTGCTAGGTGTCTATCTTTAGATCGATCAAATAAAACAAGCAGCTGACATGATTTGATTCAGGCTTATCAGTGTAAGACACAAACATTCTTTTTTACTGTTCTTTCAGTGACTGAGACGCAGCTTATAGGAGATAACTAGCCCTCTGCAAATCAGATGCTTAATTTATTTCTGAAGAGAAAAACACAGAGCTTAACAGACTAGGACAGGAAAATAAGAGATTTTGTTATAAATTGATTCATTACTGTATGCCTTTAAACTGTGCACCCTCCAGCAAGGTACTGTAAAAAACACGAGGAAGCAGATGCTACCTCAGGAGGCTACAGGAGGTGCTCTTGGAACGTGATCCATGAACCACCCAAGTGTGTTATGTATCCTTACGTGATAATGACTTCTTATTTTTACCTTTGGCTAGAATTCAGTACAGGCAAATTAAGATAACAAGATTATAAAATACTTAATACATAAGCTATTCTGATGATGCTGCAGTTGTATGTCAACATGGAAGTCCAGTCAAATAGTTCTATGACAAAGTGCCTTTTAAAATTGAAATTATATATTAAAAAAAGAGAATCCCAAAATGACAGTATGTGTCAGGTCTATACATATGAGGGTTACCTGTTGAATGATTTATAAGACAATATGAGGATGGGAAAATGAATTTTTAAGCCTTGGTACATAGATCCAAGCACTAAATCAAATCTGTTTCAAGCTTGCAAAAGTAACTAATGAAAATATTCATCTCATTATTCAAAGCAGAGTCTCTGATTATGGATTTATTTCAAATGCTTAATACATGTTTAAATTGTGCCATATGTTTATCAAACAGCATGCTTTCTTTTAAATGGTGTAGTTTTCCTTACCAAGCTTAAAAGGAAAATGAAGTTAGTATAGAAAAGTATTAGCCAATCAGACAAACAATATTATTATTAATAAAATAACATTTTTTCCTGTTCCATTCCAGTTCAAGTAGGTAAAAGCTGTGAAAGAGAAAAATATAGTTATGTTCCTCATACCTTTTTCCAAGTATTTAATTAGATAATTTTTCATAACAGTGTTATTTGTGAAAAACAAGTATAAAAACTTTTAGATCCTGACTGTTTATTTACTTTTGTTTCATAGCAAAGTTTATTCTTGCTCAGCCACACGTAAAGAGCTCCCACCTTCAGTGCTAAGATTTCCACCCTTGACTGCCTGTTTGTCAGCTTCTCACAGAATCGCCCCGTGCCTCCACTCACACAACTCCTTATGCATTGCACCTGAGCCCAGGACTGGCATGCAAGGCCTCTACTCTGATCATATTTCAGGCCCTCTAAGGACCCCTTTCTTTGATTCTGTGAACTTGTAGGCATTCAATCTAGTAAGCTTATATTTCTTTTTATTCTTTTTTTTCCTTTTTGTAATTTTTCCCTTCATTTCCCCTTCTCTGCCCTTAGAATGTGAATGCCTCTATAACAGGGACCTGTCACAAAGGCACACCAGTGTTTGCTGCACAGAGGGGAAGCTCCAACAGAACTGTTGGGGAGACTCTTCAGTCAAGTCACAAGGTTCAGAGAGGAACCCCTTGCTTTCAAAACTCCTTTTCAGAGAGGAATCTGGGTGCAGCTGGATCCATTCCTAGTCCCAGACTTGGTCAACAGTTGATGCCTAAAGGGTTAGATATACACAGTCAAACTAGGCAGATGGTAAACTCAAAGGGGAATTTGTTTATCTAACCAAAGTTGAAAGCCAGGATAAAAAAAGGATAAAAAAGAAAAATATGCTTTTAATCAAGACAACTTTGCCCTCCAACAAACATTAAACTACAGGTTCAAGATACTACATGGAATTCATTACTACACAGCTCAGGGGATTCCCAAACTTTGCAATGACAATCCAAAATGTGCAATCACTCACCTATAAGATGAAGGCTCTCAACCTCGAGTGGTTTCCTCAGGAGGCATCCTAAGCTAAGGATAGAGTCCCCAGCTGCAGCCCCACTGCTCCAAGGAGCATTAACACAAGCCCTACGCCCTACCCCCAAGCAGGGCTCCATTTATACCCTAGGTCAATTTGAGCTGTGGCCATACATGGTCAGTGGTCAAGAAACTTCTCTTGGCTGGGGTGCTTCGTTGGCTAAGGGCCCTGTCTGTCAACCGAGGTGCCCCCCCTTTCCTGTCTCCCTGACCAAGGGGGTCTATCGGTCAAGAGGTTTCTGGTGTTGTTGAGGGGTGCAGTGCTATAGGACCATTTTACAAATGCAAAGATGTCTTGTGCACTGAGTGCAACTATAAGAAATGTTATTGGTGTGTAATAGAATATGTGTATAAATAGAATATGCAACATTTTGAGGATCCTGCAGCTTCTCATTTTGGAGCAAACTATGATTACGTTAGGTAACCTGGCATCCTCTAAAAGTGAGAAATTTAGAAATAGAGAAAGAATAGAAGCATATTTTCTTGACAAGATATAACTTAACTGAAAGACATCCAATGCTAGCCAGGCACTCCAGCTTAGCATAATAGGAAAAGAAAGGGGTATTTGACCAGAAAAGCAGGAAATCAATACCTCTGGATTCTAGATAACATGGAAAAAAAGGTACCACATCTCTCAAGCCCCTTTGAGCTTCTTTGTATCTTAGTTGCCATGCTGCTTGGACTAACTGAGCCACCTTCCTTTGCATACATGGCCTTAAGACTCTTCTTTGGCAGACAAGCTTTTCGGCGTCTGCATGCAGCTGCCTTGCTCCTTATCTCAGCGTTACTTTGTCAAGTAAAGTCTCAGGCACATCTTCAGGTTTCAGCTTTGCTTTTGCAGCAGTTTGCCAGTTAAACTCTATGAGGTAGCCTTGCAGGAGATGACAGCGGAAGATTTGCTGTCCTTCTAATGTAGGTATTTTCTTTCATGGCTGAGCCACAACTTCAGAGAGACATCCCAGACCTCTACAGGGTGTGAGGTGGCAGAGGCTTCTCTGTGAAGGGCTGCATTTTGTTTTACAGGAATCATGCTGATGTGCATTTGAAGCATGACATTTCTGCTGTAAGTAGAAAAGACTTTGTAGTGCTGTCATCTATTAGTTGTTTGATAACATACAATTTTTTCCATACTCTTTAATTTGATCATGAATATCTTAAATAACTGATGACAAAGCAATTCCTGAAATTGCTGAGAATGCATTCCTGTTTCAAATTACACTATCATTGATGAAATCAAGATTTTTTTTTTACTTTTCATACACTTTTAATTAGCGTGGGAGTTTTTTGTTCTCCTTTGCAAGCCTCATTCTTCTTTGTGTGCTAAACAGAAATTATTTTAAAACATTTGGACTATGTGGATGTTAGATTATGATAAAACCATATGCATCAGAAATCGATACTAGCTTTCATTTCTAAAGCTGAATACAGCTTGCTGAAGTTAAATCTTGTAACTGTATGGATTAAATGCAACGCATTATATGTATGCTTTGTAATGGACTTACTCCAGTGAAGATTTCTCTGGTTTTTGGGTTTGGGGGGGGTGGTTAGCATTCAGGAAAGCTGTAGACCAATTTGCTTTATAGTTGTCAGATCTTCCCCTCCTATTTTCAACATTAGACTTTCATCCACTGCATAGTTATAGAGGTCAGGAAGCTTGCGACTGAAGAATAGTAAAATGTTGAAGAGCCTCTTCATTCAGTTTAACTCCATAAATGCAGACTACAAATGAACGGAGTTATTTTAGATCTGAATTAACTGTAAGTAATCAAAAAGATGTGAGAATGTGTTGAAGTACACTCAGGTGATTTCAGAATGAAGATCTTCCCTGTTCATGAAGAATTGTTCTCTTCTGATTAGCATATATACACCTCTCAGCTGCATTATTAAAAAGCAAAAATTATTTTAGATAAAAACACTTTCCAAAATAATTTTGGAAGTGGTATTGTCAAATAATATGTGACTCATTTGATTTCAGTTTTGGGACACTGCATTTACTTTTGTCAGGTTAGTATATTTATGGCTAACTATCCTTTTATAACAAATGAAACAATTTTAAACTCTGTTTATGCAAGTGTAATAGCTTTATCCTTTTGAAGTATATCATACAAAATTTGTAGAGAAAGGGTAACTGAGATGAAAGGCTCTATAACAAATATAGAACTGAAATAATTGTGGGTCAAGGTGTTGCCTCTTAGCAATGGTAGTATTTTTTTAACACTTCCCAATTTTCTTGTTCTCTGAAAATCCAAAGAACATCAACTTCAGTGTATTTTAATTTTTCATCCGGTGATGTGTGCTGTACTTATGCTATTTCCTGCATGACAGAGATGATGCTACAAACTGACTAAAATGTTGGATATTGTATGTTATGGTTTACCTGGGCTGCTGCTTTTAACAATGCACTTGGTTGTACAACTGTCATTACATACATTATGCTTCTGGAGTACATTATTTTTATTTTTAATGATGAGAATTTGATGCCTAACAGGATTCTGACAAACAGCTATTTTGAATTCCAGTTAAAATTTGTGAAATATTTGAACAGTCACAAAAGACTTCACAAGGAGTCTGGATTACCTGAGAATTCAGTATTGCTCCTGAAATCATAGTACTTTGAAATCTGTGTTCTATTAACAGAAATAATTAAACTCCTGCAGTGATTGTGTGCTTGGATGGGAAAGGATGAGATATGGGGGGTTTTTTTAGACTAGAAAATCTAAAGCCTAAATCTTGGGATATTTGTTCTTTTTAAAATTTAAATAATAGATTTTTGTATTTTACAGCAACATATATTAACACTTCTGATAATTAGTTTAATTACTCTCCTTTTGCTATATATTATCACAATTACTTCAGCAAATACGTATCATTACCTCCCAGCCACTAGGAGATTCTCAGGAGAGTTAACACCTTTTTTCAAGTTCATTAACTGTTCTCACAATCATCACCTGAAATGCTTGAATGATCAAATCTCATTTTCCTGAAGCCTGAAACCTAAAACTTACCTCTGTAAACTCATCTTTTATAGCAATATCCTGTATGTATAAGGCATCATTAGCACTCCTTCATACATTCATGGCAAAGTGACTTCTACTGTAAAGATTATGCTTTCTACTACAGGAGAAGTTCACTCAGTTAAAGGCCGGAATAGACAGTTTTGAAACAGCTCTCTCCCCCCCCAGTTACATACTCTGAACTTAAGTGATACTTAATGATGACAGACATACACTGGTGGTACTAGATTTGCAAATGGGAGAAAAATAGTCCTAAATACTGCACACTTCAAAATGTATTAAGCTGAGCAAGATTTTTATTTAAGTTAAAAGACATGAAAAAGTTAAAAGGCATTGGAACGGGCTCCCCAGGAAGGTGGTGGACTCACCATCCCTGGAGGTGTTCAAAAAATGTTTAGATGTGGCGCTTTGAGACATGGTTTAGTGGGTTTAGTGTGCATGGTGGTATCAGGTATACGGTTGGACTTGATGGTGTTTGATTCTGTGATTCTATGACATTTTTTCTTCCTATTAATTTTCTATGTATTCGACATCTAAGTTCACAGCTTTCTCCTGCCCACACCAAAATCTCAGATGTTGCAAATCTCCATGTTTACTTTGAGACAGTTTCGCTCACATAGGGTTCATTTGCTGCCCTCTTTAGCAAATGTAGGAAAACCGTGCACATCACTGATGTATTTCTGCAGAAAGTTACTAGGCATACACCAAGTTCCTAACTCTTGGCATTTCATTTTAAGCTCAAGGACAGGAGGGATAGGGATTCTAAATGGTAGCAACTGCCTTTAAGTAGCTATTGTGATTATACTTATGCAATGCCTGCTACATAGTGCTATGAAATAAATAAGAATTTTAAAATAGGTCATAAGTTTATGTTTGACTATTTCAGTCATAAAGGCAATCTGTGAGTTAGAGGATAATATCCTGGCCTATTCTGTAAGAACGATTACTGTTAATTAGCTGAACAGATGTTAGCCTAACTACTTTATGAGGAATTATTACCATTTTAAAATATTTCAGTCTGATGGTTAGCTAGCAGCCCATTTGTATATAGCTGACTTCCTCTTTTTTTTTATTATATTTTTAAATGTTCCACTGATAGCCAATTACAATTCTAAAATTATTTATGCATTTATTGGAAAGAAATAGAAATTTCTGATTTTTTCTTCCTAGTAACACTGGAGAGTATATTGCCTATATTACTTAAAAAATACATTCTTTTTAGAAAAAAAAATCTTAAAATTTTAATAATAGGAGAAATCTAAGCTGTGTACATTTATATTGTCAAAATGTGAACTGCCACAAACATAACCCTGTTCTATACTCTTATGAATCAAGTTAAATCTTCTGTCTGGTATCACAATGTAGTATTACATCTGCTCAATAAGCTCAAATGAAAAGGTTGCAGGGTTATTTGAGTGCATTAAATATTCAGTCAGAAATAATTAGCATCAGTTTCAGATTATTTCCAAATGCAACATACGCCTACATATAATACTACAACGAAGATTTATTTTAGAGAATCTGCGTAGCTTAGCTGATTTGCTCTGTAGATGCCAAGCTCTACGCCACACCTTGGAATGATACTTTAAAGAAAAATTAACACACAATTGAATATGAGAAGAACAGTATGACTTGTATCTAATTAATGACTTCGTAGTTTATAGATATGTTGCCTATGGAAAACTCCGTGTAGGCAAGTAGGTTTCAAAACCAAGACCTGTGTTTGTAGGCACCATATTGGGGCTGCTTTTATGCAACCTTATTTATCTGTTTACTCATTCAGATTACAAAAGATGAGCAAGTAAAACTATCTAGTAAAGAGAAAAATAATCAAAAGACTTTTCAAAAGTATGTGTTTACTGGTGAAATGGAGGAAAGGAAAAAAAAACACAGCAACAGGGAGAGGGAGAATGCAATAATTTCTAGAGAAGTCAGGAGGATATTTATGACATAGAAGATTTAGGAGATTCAGACTCTATTTACTATAAAAGTAAACTGAATGATTCCAGGGGACTGATTTTTTGCCTTGTTTTATTGTTGTTGTTGGGGTGGTTTTTGGTCATTTGAATATTAAATTACTTACATTTGTTTCAAAGTAAGGATGGCTCATTTACTTCTGGAACAGATAGCTGTTTTCTAAAGTACAGAGGTAGCATATTGTGCCAAAGTAAATTACAGTAAAGTCTGGCAAAAAGGAAACAGGAAGCCATATGAATTGTTTCTATACTCAAAAATGCAGAAAACAAAAAACAAATAGGAATTTGTTAGATAATTAAAAAAAAAAAAAAATTCCAGCACAAAAGCTTTGGTAAAAACATTAAGTGACACAAAGAAAAATGTAGAAATACATTTCTCAATTAACTCAGCTTCACATTGGTTGTGTGGAGGTAAAATGATAAGAAGAACCCAATGACAAATGTGGGAATGCATTAGAAAAAAGGGATGTATGCAGGGTACTGGCAGAAGTATTTAAACATTTGAAACTTAAAAAAAGGAAATTGTTTGGAGGGGGTGTCCTTTGATTAACAGATAAAAAATACATAAAAAAAAAATTCAAAATATTTGGCTTTTTTCCAGAAACTTTTCTGCTTTCTCCTTTTTTAAAGGAACAAGAAGAGAAAGGGGCAAAGAAAAAAAAAAAAACCACAACCATTTGAAAATGGAAAATACTATGAAATGGTAGATCTTTTTATTATAGGTTTTACATTTTTTATGACAGTTTTCATTTTTTATGCAAAAGCTTAACAGATTATCAAAATTTATTGAAGACAAAAAATCATTGGACTTTTGTCTCTAAGGAGTCTACTTATTTCTATTTCATTCTGGAGACTGTCAGTTTGCTGCTCCAAGTATTCTATACTGCAGTCAACCTATGACAAATAACTTGAGGTGGCTTTGCAGTACGTTATCAGGTGGTTTCTCTTGCCTCTCCTTTCCTGTGTCTATCTGCATAATTTCACTATAAATTTAATTTAATGCACTTCTACTACTTAAAGGATTAAAATAATTTTCTATTTGAACTACAAGTATGATCATGGAAAAAGGAACTAGTTAAGAGGATTACTTGTGGGACTGGATTTATACTAAAAGGCCAATGTCAGGCCGGAGTTTCAGCCTTAATTCTGACAGGTTTTGGTTTCATGGCTTAGAAGTCAAACCTTCAACAGTTTTAAACGTATCCATTTGTAATGACACAGTATATCCACAAAAGAAAGTTGAAAGATGCATTGACAAAACAAGGCCTGGGAACAGAGCAATAGCAAATGTACAACTCAAAAAAATCCCACTCTCAGGCTATTACAGCTGTAAATGGGGGAAATTAGCAAGATATAGGAAGGAAATTAAAAGAAGCTTTCAACCACTATATGGTTAGAATAGAAAAATCTTTTGAGAAGTAAGATGTGTGAAATGGAAAAGTGTAAAAGAATAAAATGGGTGGAGGGGAGAAGGAAGGACTGAATTTCTGCAGATAAATGAGTTTCTAATGACTTTCTAGAAAAGTCAGTATGTTTTTGACCCTGCTATAAATTTTTTCTCTAACATATATTAATTTGTAGACTGTCTATGAAGATAACATGGGTCTACGTCTTTTTCTTCTATGTTTGTGCAAGCCAACATGCTAGAATCTTGTTGTATGACTAGCTATAAGAATAATATTCATCACAATTAATAAGTAATGATTAATAGTGGTAATGACACAGAGATGACACATACTAAGTTAGATAAAAATAAAGAAAAAAATGTAAGAATGAAAAGACAACACTGCATAATAGTTACATTGCAAGTGTTTTCCTGTCCTAAATAAAAAATTGATTTAGTTATTTTCAAGCATTTTAGTGAAATCTATAGCATATTTATAATAAGACAGAGCAAAATGAGAAGTTCGCATTTAAATTATACTGAATTATATGTTTGAGTCGTTCTTCAGGTAAGCCACTGTCAGTCCAATACTATCTCAACATGTTATTTTAGATAGTCCACACGTGGAAGATGTACAGTTTGGTATCAAATTTACTTATTTAAAGATAATTGATGTTTAGCAGAGTTATACAAAATATACTGCATAGCACAAGGCAAATGTAAGTTAAACTTAGCAAAATACAGCAAAAATTGCAATATGCTGTTCAGTCACAGTACCAATATGATCCTCATTACTGGTCTCTATAATATGCTCACTGTCACCCGGCTGGGTGTCCCCAGTCATCACGAAGGAAAATGTGAAACTAGATCAAACCCCTTGCTCTCTTCAAAATTACTTTGCTAGCTCTATGGTTTTTATACTCTCTATTGGTTTTAACAAATTGATTTACAATGAAATAGTTTATCTGTTCTAGCATTCCAATCTTCCAGATGACCTAAAAGGTAACAAAAATTCAGCTATCGTTTGACAAAAGAAAATTTTCTAAGTATTATTAAAAATTATGTCATAATTAGAAATCTAAATTTACCTCAGAATTTTTCTATCTGTATTTCTAAATGACACAATACACTAGACTATGCAAAGAATGATTAATAAAAAGAATAAGCAACTTCTAGACTAGAGGTACTGAAACATCACATTTTATAGATTTTAGAAATGTATCTGCCTTATTTATATAACGAGAAATACAGTTTCATTTTTCATAAAAGAACTTGTGAAATTAGTGCTTTTTCTAGAGAACAGACTAAAAACATTGTTCAGATGTGCATATTTTAAGAGCCAGTGATACCTAATTCTGATAAAGGACCCTAAGAAGTGAAAACAATTTGTGACAATTGAATTTCACAGATGGAAAAGTAGAGTCATTGCAAAATGCAAGATCATTAATTAAATCATACGTCAAATAAAAGTAATTGCAAATGTATCAAATGGATATTGAAATCTCCAAGTGTAGCTCATATATTGCAATGTGTTATGAAAGTCAACAGATGAAATGTTTTAAACAGATACTGCTTTTTGAATAAGAGTGCTTATGCACAAAACAAGCTGAAAAAATACTAGAAAACTTACATGATCCAAACGCAAGAATAAAACATAATTAGATTGTATATCTCAATTATGCGAGATGAATTCCCTGATAAGTTAGTCAATATATCTGAAACTAATTCCTTTTTCATTTAAAATTTGTAAAAGAAAACAACAAAAAATGTCCCATGAACAGCTAAATAGGATTTTCTAAAATTAAATGGCTGCATTCTTCTCAACATACGTACATACCTTCTGAAAATAAATAGTTATGAATTAAAAATATTTTATAGCTTCGAGAATGTTGATACAACTTTCTGAAAATCTTCAGAAGCCATTTTAACAACAGTAAGTTGAATTAATTTTCAGATATTATTTACTTAATATTTAATATAATACTCCAAATTTATAAGTACATAATATTCCAAACTATATGTTAAACATTGTCTTTAAGTCTTCTTAATGTTGAAGACTTTTTATGCTAAAAAGACCACTGTGACTGATGCTACTTGTAACCCAGGCTAAAAGAAATATAGAATTTCAGTAAAAATTTACAGTGTCTTCATTTTAAATGTTGTGTGATATTTCTAATGCCAAAATAAGAATAATAAAACTTGGAAACCCAGAAACTCTCTTCTTAGTTCTTAAATTATCAAGTGTTTGTGTTTCAACTCAGAACACTTACTTTTAATCACTGCTATCAAGAGATTGACAGTGTATCCTCTGGTTTGCTTTTAGAACTTATGTAGTTCTCAAGTTGACCAATTTATTTTACAGATTTCTCTCTAAGATATGTCTGTCTCCCTCTACTTGTGATATATGGTATCAGTTTCATTTGCTTGCATTTTGCTGTGTTTTACATGATATGTTAAAATAAGTGTGACTGGGCAGCAGAGAAGAAAGTTGTGTATGTTCCCTGTCCTAACTGATGCACAGAGATACCTTTTTTTTTTCGTGTTCTGTCTAATTGCAGCTCAGTACGAGCTTTTGAAGACGCTCTTGCAATGCAGTGTTGCCTCAGAGACTACAGAAAATACAGACAGGGGTTTTTACTTTCCCAGAGAGAACAGTGTAGTTTTTTCAATTCAAAAGACTTCTGAAAATTGCTGGACCAATTTACAGGAACGAGTATACCATTCAGTTACACAACAGGTATTAGTAATGGTGTTTAACAAATCCTTCTCTTCTTGTCTGATCAACTATAATTTACAAGTATCTTGTTCTAATAATCCTAATAATCCAAAACCATCTGGCTCCCCCAGAAAAATGAAAAGAGGTGTATCTGTTTCAAAGCTATAGGTGATTTGGGGTCAGCAGCCATCAATAATTTTCTAGGTTTAGAAGTTCTGGAGAGATTTTGTTATTTTTTTCATCTTTATCAGATGTTCTATGGGTTTTGTTTAATTTTGCTTTTTGTTGTTTCTTATTCTTATTTTTACTTATTTATTTTTTTCCATGAGCTCTGCTGAGTTTTACCAAAGCCTACTGGGAAAAATGAAGTGCTCTCAGCAGAATTTTTTTTTCTGCTTTGCTCTGATAATTACAGCCTGCATGCTTCCCTCAGAGCTGAAAGCTGCTCTGAGACATGCAGCTCTTTCATGAATGATCAGAATGGCAAGGAATCTCTCATAGTTGTGTGAGAAATTAATTTTCTGAGATCATGATGAGAGTCTGAGTAAAATATATGCATTTTACCCATTCATAATCTACCTTTGGAGCAATGTCTTTTTAAGAAAAGAAAATCAAAGTTCAGATATCAATGTAAATTAATTTTGATGTATCTGTAACCTTTTTCCTCTGAGCCAGGAAGGGTTACTGCTTTGACTAGTAACACAAATATAGTCAAATAAAATCACCACTTGAATAAACATAGAATGAGGTCCAAACCAGATCTTTTCAGGCAATTAAATGCAAACACAATCTCATCAGAGTTTTGTAGAACTTTCTGTCTAATAGTGCGCTTCTGCAACTGAAACCTGTGACAAGATATCTGCTTCCTCACAAGCAGAGAGTTTGAATGTTATTCCAGGAACACTTAAGACATTTTTATTGGCAAAAGAAAACTCATCGTGATCATTATTTGTGATGAGAATCTGGAGAATAATGTCGATACATTTCTCTTTTTTTTGCTGTCCACGGTTTTTTTTCCACCACCAGCTAAACTCTGCTTTTGAGAATTATTTGTAGTCTTGATTACTCCCTGAGTGTCCATTTCAGCTAAGGTTTTAGGAGAACTGCAAGTTCTTTTCTAACATTGTACTCGTTAGCTCTTCATATCATTTTGACATCAAGACTGAAATTCTCTTATGCAATCCACATGGTATTTTCTTCAAAATTTAGATTAAAATTCTATTCATCTCTCATGACTAGTGGAAGGGTTGGCTTTGAAAGCTACCTTGTTTTTCTGTGCTGTATGTTAAAAAGATTTTCCCTGTGCACCTGCTGCAGCTTAACTCAGATAGATAGATCTCAGATTATTGACAGTGACTTGTAAAGGCTTAGCTGATGTTCAGAGTGTTAATAGTGACTTCTAAAGACCTAGGAGCATTTAATCATCTGTCTATTTACTTGGATTTTTCAAAATAAATATAGTGAGAATTGTGAGCTTTCTGATTTTTCGTTCTAATACCTGAAATATAGATGCCTCATATTATTTATTCTGTGAATTCACACAAGAATTATGATGGAGGCAACTAAAACCACAGAAAATAGTACACAACCATCATAGGCAGCATTAATTACCCTTTTTTTTATTCTTTCAAGAATACAGCTAACAAGTTGGATAAAAAGACTAAAATAAATTCCCCATCATTAGAAACAAGCCCTTTAAGTCAGTCTAGATGAGAATGTATTTGGAGGAGCAGTGGGAAGGTGGTTTAATTCTTGTTGTCCTTGTAAAGTAGTAATTTGCAAAACCCCGGCAAAGATAAACCAGTTATTCAATTTCTGTTGATGCCTAAATATATCATTGTACACTTGGCATCAAATGTACTAAATGTTAACATTTTAAGTGGAATAACTTTGTTAATTCTACCATTAAGTAGAAGCTTCTGTGACCTCTATTAGGAATTTTCAAAAAAAGACCTATTAGGAATATACATGATAAACATTGTTACTTATAGTAAGTATGCATTCCCTGTGTGTATGCACTTCCCTCACAGGGAAGTGATGGAGTCACCGTCCCTGGAGGTATTTAAAGGACATATAGATGTGGTGCTTAGGGACATGGTTTGGTGGTGGGCTTGGCAGTGTTAGGTTAACGGTTGGACCCAATGATCTTAAAGGTCCTTTCCAACCTAAATGATTCTGTGATTCTATGATTCTATTTACACATTGTGTTAAGAATGAGATTTCATCACTATGTTAACCTAAATATTCATCTGTGATTACATATTGCATGTGCTGTTAGTGCATGTTTGGCAGCTATGGAATATTTACAAGAAAAATGTAGTTGCTGAATCTGAATTCATAATGTCTAGGATTAAGTGAAACACAACACTACTGTGCTGATAATTATCATTCAGACCCTTTAATATTGTGAGTCATACAATTTAATTTATTGTCATTATCTATAAGTCCAATTATTTGCTTTTATACATAATATATATCAAAATACTAGTAAAACAAGAGTCATCTATTCTGGACATGTATTCTGAGTCATATATTCTGGGCAATTATTTTTTCACATAGACACAGACATTGTCCCTTGTTTTGTGCTTCCCAGCACCCTGAAACAGTATGATCATATCCTACATTGAAGGTCTGAAGACATTTTTCTAGTAATAGTATTTCCAGAGCCTGTTGTCTAGTCTTGAGGCTTGATAGGATTGTCTGACCTATCCAACTATCACTTTTTCTTAGCCTCCAGAACATGTGTCTGCACTCTGGTTGCCTATTGGGAATGATCCTGGGAATGATGGCCTGACATCTCACAAATTGTGCTTGAGAACTGACAAAGTACAAATTGATAATGATCACAATTGTGCCAAACCTAACAGTTTAACAGTGTAGAAGATCAATGTCTTTTTCCCACTTCTAGTACTGATAAAATAAACTGATACTTAATTATCAATATAGACATAGGTATTGTATCTTACATTTTCTACCCTATTATGATATTTGAACACTTATCTAGCTCCTAAATAATATTGTTTGGTTCTTAGATATTGCTGATAACTGCTGTCTTTTTTTTTTTAACCATTTAGTAGATTGTTTATTTTATCAAGAAAAAAATGCATTCTAGCATCAAAAAAAAAAAAATTACAAACAGAAGACAGAAGTCAAACCATAGTCCTATGATCCTTTTTGAATACTTTGATACAAATTCAAAAGAGAACTGAGCCTTCCTTTAACATCTGGCTTGCTCCTATGCTGATTCATTTTTCAGTTAATTGGGACATCTAGGAGTCTCCTATAACCTTGTTCTTTCTTTCTGTCCTCAACTACAGTTACAATAGTCAAGCAATCCTTGACTAATATGGTTCCTTAAGAATGAATAAATCAGGTTAATACCTTCTCTATCATAGTGTTGAGGCCAATTCAATGGTCCTAAATTAGCTGCAGATAAATTTCAAGATTTGTGCTAGTTTTCAGGCAGATTTGACTTAATTCCTTCGCTCTAATTAGGGAACAATTCTGTTGAATACAACGGAGTTTAACTCCTTGAATAGTTTAGGAAATTAGTTCTATTTTACTTCACATTTAGTTCACAGATATGTCTACATTTCCAAGCAGTGTGGAGGAATAAGAGAAGATTTTTAAAGTGAAGAAGTGAAGCTACCTGATACCACTACCTGATATCCATTCTGTTCTTCTTTAGGGGGTTTTATTGCAGACTAGCGCTACACATATGGATCAACTATCCATTAGTTGCTGGAGTGCACGAGGTACATTCTTGAAGTGTTTATTTCAGGTTTGTTTCATCTGAAGATTCACTTCTTCTGAGATTGCTACATCATGTGAACTAAAGTATGCTAAGAGGGGATGATTTGGAGTTGGTTTCAGAAGCATATTTCTGATCTTAATGAAAAGGTTACTGTAAATGCACCTATAAAATACCTACCATAGGAACTCAAAAAAGCTCAAAGAAATGGAAACAAGGTGATAATCAATTTAAAATTAATTTGTGGATCTGGATGACTAGTGTGGTAAAGATCAATTTGCTCTTCACCAGAGACTTACATGGTTAATATGGTTTGAATATTGAAGGTGTAAAAGATCTACAAGAATGGGATTCTTAAGAATACACCTACATGGTAGTTAATGTACAGTTGATCTTAATTTAGTGTGAGTTGTCTTAGTGACTGCTTTCTAAGTTTAGAAATATGCCACTTCTAGTAGAAAAGAAAAAAAAATATTGAAAAATCCTAGAAAGAAGATCAAAAGACAAAAATGTTTGTGAAATCTCTGTAATATTTTTTTGTTTGTAAGAAACTGTATGCTATCTGAAATTGATCTTTTCTAAGTCTAGCAATTTGAATAACTACTAGTTTGTGCTGGGAACTTATGCATGAAAGTTTTAGGCTTTTAAATACAAGTTACAATCAACTATCCAACTGCATCTAGATTTTTCAGTCAGATTTTCACTACAGTTGAAGAATGAAAAAAATATTAAAAGTATTTATTGATAATAGTACATTTGTTTAACTTTGAGAATTAGTTCATTGCAATACATAAAGCAAAAAGCTAAAAAACCACTGAGTCAAATTTGGTATAAAATCAGTCATTACTGGACACACATATATATTTTACATACAGAATTTTTCACTTGAATAGAAGTAAGCTTCTATTCAACTGAGAAATGCTAACATTCAAGGTCTAACTGTACTCATGGTACAGTGCTCATTACTGCAAGATTTGTTAACATTCTGGAGGGGATGGTTTTATCTATCATTCACAGAGGTTTCAATTCAAATTCAGTTGGACTAGTGTAAATATTCCAATCAGCTGAATGTTAGATACTTCACATGTTTTTTTGATTTGTTATATTATAAAATGGGCTGATATCATTGTAGGTAATTTAATTACATTAACAGTACTTTTATCTCAAACTGGTTCATTGTTCAGCTTTTTGCAAAAAACGGTTTCCCTAAGAAAATTCAAGTAACTTTTCTAAAAAGTAAAATTAGCAAATAATATTTGACTTTTTGGATAACCAAATTCTTCAAATGAAGGAACAGGTTGGTGGTTTGGACCCACCCAGGGACTCCATTCCTGCAGGTGCGACCGTTTTATGCCTTTTCACTTGCGGACCATAACAGAACCAACAGTGACCTTAGTTCCCACAGGGATAAGTATAAACATGGGCCTTTCTGCATACCAATCCTACCATTACCGTGGTAACAACTATAAACATCAAACGTTACCAAGTCTAGAAGCAGACGTGAAAAACATGTAGCCAACTTCAGAAAGTGCAGTTACTTAGAAGAAACTTAACTGAAGGAAAATCTACTGGAAGGAGAATTGTTCCTGATTTAGTCAAACCAGGACACTGTTTCAATGAATATCAATGCTTTTTATTATCATCAGTAATGGTCACTTTCAAGACCTTGTTCTGTGATTGTGCTATAACTGTTAAAGGGCTTGAAGCTTCTTGTCTGTTGTTGTGGACGTTATGTTGTCAAGTACGGCAGTGTTAAAGGACAAAACACATTTAAAAACACTGCCACCTTCTCTCTTTTAATACAGCTACAGTGCAATTAACTAAATATGACTTATGTAAATTAATATGTAGATTAAGGAATATTAGAAAGGAATTTTATCACAAGAACACAGTGTGTTCTTTAGCAATTTCCGTTGTTAATATTTCTAGCAATGTTTTTTCCCCCAGGCACCATAAGCATCATCAGTGATTGCAGCAAACCTGTGAAATTCAGCAGAGTGAAGTCGGTGGGACTAGAGGGAATGACATTATCGGTAGCTTGTGAAATTGTCTTCAGGTTTGGCTGAGATACAAACTTCTGAATATGTCCTTCCCTAGTTTGTATTGTGACCACACTTTTCACCAAATGTGAATATGATCCACGGTGCCATTGCATCAGTAGCACAACAGTATGTAGATCCTGGGACTATGTAAGTTCTTGAGATAACGTAGGAAAAGGTGTTGTATCAAGCATATTGACAGACACAAGCATATGGACATATCCTCCATCAGCTGGAGAGGCAGATTTTCTTTCTACAGCCATGCTCTGCATAGACCATCTATTCAAGTAAGCTCCCCCAAAGGTTTTAAGCTAAGAAATAAAGCCATGTTTTATTCAAACAGCATGTTTGATTATAAGCTTTTTAAAAGAGAAAATCAAGGAAGACAGAACGTACACAGAAAGGGTTTATTAACAGCTCTTACCTATTGAACTGTGCAAATCACTGATTCCAGTCATCTCTATGACTTTCTGGCTTGCCTCAAACTCCGTGTGCTTCAGTCCTTGGAAAGTATTGTCATCACTTTGGAGGCCTGTGACTACTCATTATGAGTTGCAAGCACCCAGCTCCTTACTGTGCCTTCCTCACCAATCTCTTGAAACGTTTCCACCAAACGTGAAACTTTCCTTCATCCTTCTAACATCTGCATCTATCACCAATGAGAAGATAAACTAGATTCACAGGAAGTCACATTTAAGCTCTTCTCCAAAAGAAGTGATAACACTGAACAGAAAATAACTTAAGTTTCGCTGGTCATTAAGAAAGAGCGTAGTAGGGTACTCAGCTGGGAGGAAGGACTAACGTGTTTTGATTCTTCTATGGACGTTTCTTGCATTTAAATTATATAAAATACATTACTTTCTTCTTATCCTGCAGCAAGTATATTTTAACAGACTAAGACACAATCCCAAATTTTTTAGAGTGATTTTGTAATCTGTTTATGAAGAATCCTCAGAGAACTCCAATAAGTCTCTCGAGGTATGACTTTTCTTTACAGGAGTCATATTGACCGTTCTCCAATGTTTCAAACAAAGGTACTTTTAAGTAAGAGGTTGTACACAAAAATAAGTTCATCTATTTAACTCTTGAGCTCCCTTAGAACTAGGTATTTCATGGAGTCTGGTTCACTCTCAGTTGACTCTTTATTTTGTTTTAAACATCTTCTATCAACAATTCAAACCCTAAAAATCCTTTGTACCAGCCTCATCAAACTCTTTCATAACGAGTATAAAGACATATAATTTATTTTTTCTAAATATCTCCCTGAATGTTCCTTTTGTACCCAGAATGTGTGTTGGTCATGGAGGCTCTCTGTTAGGCTTTCTATTACTGCTGTCTTTCTAGAGATTTGTTGTTGGCTTTGATACTGTCACTTCCCCTTCAAATTCTTTTCTTCCCTCTAGTGTTTTTATATGAATCTATGTTTTCACATTCAACCTACCAGTCTCTGTGATGTTTTCATTTCACTTATTTATAGACAATTGCAGATTCTAAGGTCTGCTTCTTCCTTTCCTTCCCACACCCTCCAGTTTAGCCACAGCAGCTCCCTTTTATTTATTTTCAAGCCCAGATTAATGGTAGACATGTTTTCTCTGTCTCCAGTGCATTATCCTTAAATAGTCTGTGCTTTTCCTATGAGCATTTACCTTTGTTGCCCTCCTTTAAGCCTCCTTCTAAAAAATTAACTGCATTAATAATTTCTCTTTTAGAAACTGAGGACAACTGTGGACATGTCTTTTTACTTTTGTTCCTTCTGCAAGCATTTTGAATCTAAGTACATGATGGCCACTATTAGAGAGACACTCTTCAATTCTGAATCACAACATAAAAATAACTAGAATCACGGCAAAGGTTGCTTTGCCTTTTGTGTTTTCTAACCTACTGCTCTGTGAAACGATCACTGATCCTACGTAAAAAATTAATCTTTAATCTTTAATTATGCTGTGTTGAGCTATTTGCCCAAAGTATGTGACAGCTTTAATCTCCCATTACATATAAAAATACATGTTTATTTTCCTGTATCTACAGCCTCTCTGACCTCAGCAGATCACAGTCATGGTTACAGTCATAGTCAGGGGTTTCATAATGATCTTAGAAAGAAAACTACAATAAAGACAACAGATGAAAAGAATGACCTTATTTTTTTTTTATTTAGGTGAAACCATGGCATTTGAAATAAGACATATTTTTTCTAGCATCTGTTTTGCCTCTGTGACTCCTTGGACTGCCTTTTTGGCAGATTTCTAGTCCTTACACTTGTTTGTGTGCACGTTGAGCACAAAAAACTGTGAGTGAAGTAAGAGAGAGCTGTGTGGAGAGTAACAGGCACAGAGGACTGGGTTGGAGTAGCAGGGCTGTAGTGATATCAGGCCATGAACCACCTTCTCCTCCTCATGGACAGTTCCTGAGGGCTCAGTTGCATGAAGACCAATAATGATTTTTGTGAAGACAGAGTATCAACTGTTATAATACTACTGACTACTTATTTTAAAATAGTTCAGAAATTTTAGCCCATATGAATATTTTGATAAAGTACATTTACTTTACCAGTATAAATGAAGCCTGTATATGATACCAGAACTATGCATAATTGCATGAATGAAGAGCAAAATATAAGTGGGCAAGAATTCTGCATTAAACATGCAATAGCTTTCTTTTTGAAGTGTCTAAAAAGAAAAATAACCTTTTTTAAACGTCTATTTTAGTAACCCCTGAGAAAATGTCATTATGAAAAAGGTACGTAAAGACGGGTTGCTGAATGTAGGATTTCTAAATATACAGTAATATAGAGCATAGACTTTTACACCTGATAATAGTGACAGATGTAATAGCAGCCATAATGGATATAATAGTTCAACACTGCTACCTTAAAAGAAAAAATGCTAAATGATCCAAACTACACATTTGATAGCACATTATTTAATGATATCATTGAACACCATGAGATTGTGAAGATAATGGAATAGTCTCAAAATAGAAAGACTATGAGTATTGTAACAAGGCTAGTAGTTTTCTTGCAGATCCATGTACTTTCTTTTCTTCTGTGGGGAGTTAACTCCCAAGGATGGAAATACAGAGACAGAGGAATTAGAAATTAGCCTAGTTGCGTGGCTGTGAAGTTAAGTGGTTGGAGTACTTCAACTCTTTGAAGGTAGAATTGGGATTCAGTAATTGAAATAAAATAAAAACTATTCTGAGAGGAGGATCAAAATCTAGTTTCTACGCCTTCTGAGTTTAATATTCTAAGCATCAATTCCACTGTTATTACTACTAGTTAGTCATAGTCCACACCTTTCTAGTATCTGC
Source organism: Cariama cristata (assembly GCF_000690535.1). Lineage (NCBI taxonomy): Eukaryota > Metazoa > Chordata > Aves > Cariamiformes > Cariamidae > Cariama > Cariama cristata. The sequence goes on along the minus strand of NW_009627140.1, from coordinate 59,287 downwards.
AAAGGCAGTGACAGTGCTGATCCCTCTGCTGCACAAGGGTCATTGGGACAGGTTCACATGCACAGCAATTTACTAATAGGACATAGCTAAATTTTAGATGTGTTCATCCCAATTTAGGTGACAATTGGAGAAAATGAATACCACCTTTTGATACTATCCTATAATTTTCAACAACGCACTGAGTCATTTAATATTCTCCAGCTCAAGGTTTCCACAAACAGTATCTTTCCTGTCCTACTTTGATCTTTCAGCATGGTTCAAAGTATGCTTCAAAATATTTTTGAAGTACATGGGGGAAGAGGAAGACATTTAACTAAATGATGTAATTAAAGCAGTATCAGAATCATAGAATCATAGAATCATACAATCTTGGAACGCTTTGGTTGGAAGGGACCTTAAAGACCATCCAGTTCAAAGCCCCCTGCCATGGGCAGGGACACGTTCCACCAGACCAGGTTGCTCAAAGCCTCATCCAGCTTGGCCTTGAACACTTCCAGGGATGGGGCAGCTACAACTTCCCTGGGCAACCTGTGCCAGTGCCTCACCACCCTCACCGAGAAGAATTTCTTCCTAATATCTCATCTAAATCTTCCCTTTTTCATTTTAAAGTCATTGCCCCTTGTCCTATCGCTATATGCCCTTGTAAAATGTCCCTTCCCAACTTTCTTGTAGACCCTGGAAGGCTTTCTTTAGGTCCTGGAAGGCTGCTCTAAGGTCTCCCTGGAGCCTTCTCTTCTCCAGGCTGAACAACCCCAACTCTCTCAGCCTGTCCTCACAGGAGAGGTGCTCCAGTCCTCTCATCATCTTTGTAGTTTCCTCTGGACTCACTCCAACAGGTCCATGCCCTTCTTGTGCTGAGGACCGCAGAGCTGAAGGCAGTACTCCGGGGGGGGTCTCTCACCAGAGCGGAATAAAGAGGCAGAACCCCCTCCCTCGACCTGCTGGTCACTCTGCTTTGGATGCAGCCCAGGACACGGTTGGCTTTCTGGGCTGCCAGCGCACATTGCTGGGTCAAGTTGAGCTTCTCATCAACCAACAGCCCCAAGTCCTTCTCCTCAGGGCTGCTGAACATAATTCATGTCCACTTTAGAGGTAGACCAGGTGTATGTAGGTGTAGAAATATACATAACTACATGTCATTCCACATGCAGTATAAAAATGAAAACATTGTATACAAATTTCAAAATACAAATGCTATTGTTTATTTTTATTAAATGGTTTCCCTTGTAAGATATAGTTTATTCTTTACAATAATTTTCTCATTTGTAAATGTCAAGTTTAGAGGCCACTATCTTAAAGCATAAGGTAAATATAATGAGAAAAAAAAAGCCATTATAGAACTAAAAGAGAGAAAAAAACGTTCTATTTAAGGCAAATTAAACTATTACTAACACAAAGCTACAGACAATTTCTAAGGTACTAAACATTATATTGTGTTTTTATCATTTTCAGTATGACAAGAACAAGCTTTATAATCTTATTTTGGTTTTCTTTCTGTTCTGAAATCACTCCATGCAATAAAAACTGCCAGATATATTGAAGGGCCAAAAAAGGCTTTTCTATAAATTAAATAGTCCTGGAGGACTCTGTAGTCTGCTGGCTTTGACTGTGATACATCAAAAACCTCTAGAATATGATTAAGGACCTTTGGTTTCCAGATATATACTTTGAAAACTAGGATTTAATTAAGTGTTTTGCTGAGTGTATGTGAACATAAAAGAGTTGAGGTTGTGCTTGTATGTTTTCTTCATTGAAGCCATAATTCACAGGCCTATATCGTCAGAATATCTGCTTTTATCATAAACTAATGATAAATCATTATCAGGAAAACATCTATGATTAAAGCTCATGACTAGAGCTTAGATGATCCAGTTTACTTCTTAGTTTTGCCACAGATGTCTTGTCTTAACTTGGTTATCAGTTTTTGTCAACAGAAGGAAGGAACGTGCTTTTAAGCTCATTCTTTTCCATACACAAGTATAGTGAAATGTATTAAAGTAAAATCAAACCTTTGGCAGGAAGGGAAATAGGAAAAATCTGACTTTAGTTACAGTGGTGTAGTTCTGATCAGTGAATTGGACTTATTCCAGTTTCATATCAGTGTAATTAGATGTAGACCTTGATTTGTTGTATATTGTCTATTTTTGTAATGAGGCTTTGATATTCAACTGTATTTGCTATGAATACAGAAATATTTTTCTGTATATATATTCTATATATTTAGTATGACTACAGAAATATCTGTTAATACAGAATTATTTTTCTCCATTTGAACTCCTAGGCTGCCACAGAAAATATAGATGAACCTTAAGGAGCAAGCATTCTGAAGTTATCCTCAGTAATGAAGCAGGTGTGAAAGACAAGTCCCATTTGCCAGGTGAAACAATGACTACAAAATCAGCAGTTTGCTTGTTGGCATGCTTTCTTGAACTCTGTGTTGTAAATGGGCAGGTAATATGTCAGAGGCAAATGACCGCAGAATGGCGAGTGGAACCAAAACCTAGTGTAATAAAATGGACACCAAGGGAAAACGTCTGCTCAGATTTTTACACCGAATGCTGGAATATGAATAAAAGTATTACTGGGGAAATCTCAGAACAGAATCTCAGTATCTCTCAGATATGCCCCTTACAGCTTCAGTTAGGTGATAGTCTCTTCATCTCCTCTGAGCCATCCTTTCAGTCCTATGGAATGAATTTGGTAAATGTCTCCAAGGAAGAATTTATTAACTGCCCTAAAGCTGGTTTTCTCCAAGAGCAGTTGATTTTTGTTTGCCAGATAAGAGGACTACACCAAGTTGACCCTAACTGGCTTGGTGTTGGAACTCACTACTTTGCAGAACTTCATAAGAGAGGCCCACCATTGTGTAACATGGGCCTTCGTCTAAACATAACCGTGAAGCAGCAGTTTTGCCAACAGTCTCCAAATGCACCATTGTGCTCTGGGCATGGAAGATGTCTAAGCCATGTTTGGGAAAAAGCATATAATTGCCATTGTTTCTCACAATATTCTGGAAGATTCTGCCAGAAGTTTGATATGTGCTCCACTAAACCTTGCCACAACAATGCAACCTGCACTGAGAAATCAGAACTTTCTGGAGATTCTTATGAATGCACGTGTCCTCCAAAATTTTCAGGTATTTCTTTTCCCCTCTAGGTATAAATGTTACATAGATAATACACTTTCTTTTCTGGATAATACAACTGTGAGAATATCATTATCAAGGTTTTTGTGTAGTTTGACTGTCCATTGCCACTACCACACCTGCACAGAGTCTCTTTTACGTGTAGTTACTTACAGGAGACTGTGCAGTCATTTGAAGACAGTTTGGACTTGCTTACATTCATGTATGCACTGTGGGGAAAAACAAATTTAGTACTTACCGTGCTTCTTTCCCACTTAAGCACAAGACTTAGGTAAGAACTTACAGAAGTAACAAATTTTTTTGTTTGTTTGTTCAGCAGTTCAAGTTCTTACATTAAATAACATAAATCAATTGGAGTAACCTCCCCAAAAAATAGTTAACCAAACTGCTGAAAAATAGCAAATAGTTTCGTTGAAATGAACATTTCATTCAACCTGCCACAAACCCTCCCTTTTAATTTAAAAGGTTTTTAAACTACATTAGAGAAATTTTATAAATCAAAATTTGTTTTTAATTGAAAAGTCAAATATTTAATTAGAAGAGCAAGCAAAACAAAATGCTTACTCTTTTCTTCAAGATTGTTTTGTACTGTAAAGTTCCTTTTAAAAGGAGTTTGCTAAACATACTGTTACCACCAAATTAAATATTTCACAAATGAAAAAAATTCAGTAGTTCTATCTAGAAAATATTGCAGTACTTACCCAAACCCACTGGAGAAACTGAATCTGGGTTTGGGATTAGATTACCAGGGAGTATGGCATTATTAGACACTTTCTTACCTAACCTTTACCTCCATTTCATGGAGGAAGAAAAGGGGATGAAGGAAATTATGGGTATATTGCTCCTACATTCAGACCAATGGAGTTCAGGCATCCTTTAGAAAGTACAAGAAATATTCATTCACATCATGTAAAGGATTGTTGTAGCTCTTTCTGTACTTGTGGAGCAGAATTCTAGCAATGTTCCTTTGATGGACTGCACTTTGTGCTCTTGCAATACCGATGCTATGCTATGAAACACAGCTGATGAGTCAGGAACGAGTGAGGTTCATAGAACACAGAAAGGAAGGTTATGTTGCATAAAGTTTGCTGTAATTTATCTTTAATTGCTTTTCAAACTGCATAATGATTTGGTTACTAATGCATTTGCAAATAGAAGATTATGCAGGTATGAAAAAGTCGATGTTATGAGAAAAGTATTTTTATAATTATTCAAAGTTTAGTAAAATACTGGAAAATATTGATGGCATGCAGTATATTTTCTATTTCTTTTACGCTTTCTGGGGGCTGTGCAAAATGTTTCGAAAATAATAACATCAAAAACTGTCTGGTACTACTTTAATTCAAATTAATGAAGAGATTTTCAGGCAATTCTGTTAAAAGCAATCATCATGCTTAATGTCATCAACAAGCAATGCTTAAGATATTCTGTTAGCGTATATGGGAGAGTGTTGGCTAATGCCATAACTTTGTACTGGCAATACTGGTCCAGTAATTAAGCTGTAGGTAAACAAGAACAACTAGTAGATTAAACCACCATATATTATGGACGTGGCTACACAAGAGTAAGGGAGACAAAAAATGCCTCCCATAATACAAAATCTATTAGAAATTTGAAAAGTTGTTGAAGTGTGAATAATGTCATAGCAACAATTCAAGTAGCAAGCATAATTATACAGTATTTAGACCCATATGCTGTAATAGCATAAACAATTTGTAATTGGAATTGTAATTTCCAGAAAGCTGCATATTAAGAAAAATTCAGTCAAATTGGACTCCACATGAGAACATCTTTTGTTCACAATGCTGGAAGAAACTGTAAGCTAGATTCATGTCAAAAAGAAACAAATACTGCAGTATTAATAGCATTTCTGTATTTTAAGCTACACGTGAATTTGTAACTATATGGTAGATGAGGTTGAGCACAGCAGCTCATATTACATCAGCTGAATATCTGCCTTGCTTTAGCACTTCAGTAATTATGGTGAAAACTAGCAATGAACATTAGCACAAATGCCTATCTATCCATCCACCTATCTATTAAATATAATATTTTATTTTATATGTAAGTTTGATGTTTCAGGAAAAAAAAAATATTTACTAAAGTTCAATGTTCCTATTATCCCTTTTAAATAGGTAAAAATTGTTCAGAAATAGCTGGGCAGTGCCAGCCACATACGTGTTTCAATGGTAACTGCAGCAATGTTACTCCAAACACTTTTCTTTGTGAATGTGACAAGGGCTTTACAGGTAAGTAACACCTTTGTTTCCTGCCTTATAATAATCATTTCCCATGTTATAATAATGGTGTGAACTTTTGCTTCATTAAAATAATTAATTTAGATTGTTATTGTGCAGTTTGCAATTCCCTCAGATTTTTTTTAAAATAGGTTTTGTAAAATAAAAAAATCAGACTTCCCTGTGACTATTCTAAAATACTCGGGTACTAAACTAAAAACGTATAAATTATAGAGGCTTTTCATAATTGGATCCCATCCATGAGCACCTTTGTCCTCTTGGCACTATGACAAAGGAAGACATAATCACGAACTCACTGGTTCTCAAATACAGAGTTTGCAAGAATAGGATCAGAAACTCTTGCTGGATGATTTAGAATGGTCATGACACCTGTATTCATAATTTCAGCATCCTCTTAATAGATGTGCTAGAAAAATATGATGGAAATAGTTTAAAGGGTCAATAATATCATGATTTAGTGGTGTGTCTTGATTAAAAAAAAAGTCTCAGAAGCTAATTGGTTTACTTATGATATATTGGGCAAATAAGATGCTTTCATGAGAAAAGCTTGAATCAGAAAATGTATCTAAAGCCATCTTATTGTAAACACTTTTTCTTGGGGGTCAGGATAGCAGCCAAACTTAGAACACTATTCATTCTTGTACTTCACAGCAGAGATTTACTGTGTTGGTGTAAGAGAAGTAGCAATGCTCAGAAGAACATTCTTTAAGAATAAGCTAAGTATAAAGCTAGCACTTGAATGTCCAAGGACAGTAAAACTTTTTAAAATGTCTCTTGGAAGCATTAATTATCCCTGACAATCACAGAATATAAACAAATCATTACACTGAGATGCAGAGTTAAAAGAAAAACAAAACAAAAAAGAACAAAAAAAGCATAAGGGAGTTAGAAGGATCCAAGAGCCAATCTTTATTTTCATAGTGAAAGACTGAACATGCTTGTTGACATTTTAGTTAAGTCTGTGTAGAACTATATTTTTAAAAATGGGATAGACATGTCTAAGTGTAAATTCAGAGTAAATCTGTTTTATATTACTTTCCTTTTCCTCCTTTTCCTTCACTGTAGAGGGCATCATGGTCAGCATCATTCTCAGAAAACTGAAAAAATCCCTTTTTTTCAAAGGAGGAAAGTCCATTAGTAAAATTTTCTAGAACTAGCTTTCCCCCCCATGCATGTCTATATCTTTTTAGAACACTTATTCTTGTCCCTTTCACCCAAATGGTGTGAGTATATTGCTTTTGAAATTTTCCGCACAAAAATCTTTCATATCCTTGCAATTCTGACCTAATGAGGGAGAGGAGGGGAAGAGACAGGAGGAACACCCTTGCAAATATAGTAAAGCCAAACCCCTAAAGACATTAAAATAGTTCAATACATCTGATTCTAGGGGATGGCAGCAGTCATTGCAATCTACTCTCCAGGTAGCTGGTAAGGATTGCAAAGGAGAAAAGGAGACTGAGTATGAATTAGCTCCCTTTTTATTCTCCAGTTAGCTAAAAGAAAATGGAGAATCCTACTCATGTTTCTAAGCATAATAAGAATCATGGGAGGAGAAGGCAGACTTTCAGGAATTTACTTCTTTTTTCCTGCTCTGATATAAATTGCCTCAGGTCCTGATGTAACAGGAAAGTATGTAGTACATCAGCATGCGTTGCAACAGGACGGATTGACTAACATGCAGGGTAATTTTGCAATTCTTTTCTGACCAAATGTGGTTGTTTTAAGGCTACATTTCTTCTTGGGATCCTGTGTGAAAGCATTTACTAGCACTAAGGCAATTTCAAGAATAGTACCTAAAAAAACCAACCCATGTGAAAACATACATTTTTCTATTGTTATTCCATCGTGGCTGTATTGTGTTCTCAGACAAGATGAGTTGTGTAATTATGAATGCTGTATCTTGGATGCTATTCTCAGTGTGTGAAGGTGGCAGCAAATTGAAAACATTCAACTGTTTTGATATTGGACTTGTGCACAGAAAACACAAACATAATACCAAGACTGTGCAAATGGTGTTTAAGATTTTACAATCTTTGATATCCCTATTTTCCAAAACAAGGTAGGACACTGGCAGCAACTAGATCACGTGATCAGAATGAATTACAGTTACTATAAATTGATGAGATGTAAATAAAATTATTTTATATTTATAATTACAATTATTATTTTTAAGTATTTATTCAAAATAAGTAAAGATTGCTTTGTCCAATTTGGTGTGTTCACAATGATAGAATGGATCTATTAGACTAGCAATGTATATGTTCATATCAGTTATAAATTTTTACTTTTAATTGTTTAGTTCATTCACTGAGCTCTCAAAACTTTCTTTACTCTTTCCTAAAAGAACATTTTTAATATGACTTAATAATAAACACCCAACTTTACACATGCCATTATTCTTATAATGGAATACTCCAATTCATACCAGAATTTGCACCCTTAGACTTATTAAGGAATGTTTAGAGGAAGGGGATCTGAGTGAAACAAGGACTGGGTGACTATAGGGAGGAAGGAGGTATAAAATAAGCTGGTAGTGTGTGAGCAGTCACTGGTCAGTATACTTGTCTGACTGAGCCCTGCACCTGTAGTCTATCCATTCTTCTTATTAAATCCTTTCTTAACTCTCCTTCCTTGTAACTTCACTCTCACCCCATCTGTGAGTGCTGTAAGGTCTAGATGTCAGAAACTGGAAAGATAGAAGTGACTGAACTTGGGGTCTGCAGTTGGAGTTAGACCACTGGTGATAGTGGTCCTAATGTCTGTGGTGCCAGTACCTGGAGGGAATGAGGATCTCAGCGGCAGCAGCTGAAGGGAGACCACAGAGTGTGGGAGTGTGTGTCTGCGGCGAGTGAATTTAGTGCCAGGGGCTGGCGGCAGACCCTGGGTGATGGCAGGTCCCGTGCCTGGTGCCAGCTGAAGCAGGTGAGAGTCCCAGCAAGTGGAGAGCGGACCACGAGTGACAGGGCCTGTGTGCCTGGGCACGAGCCACTGGGAAGACCAGAATGTTTATGTTTTCCCCTAACTTGGTGCGTGTGTGCACGTGCATTGTATGTGCATTTGTAATTTATTAGCAGACTTCACACTGGACTATCCAGTGAGTAGCAGGTCTGGGATGTGGGCATCAATATTAGATGAGCTGAGGCCCCACGCTACTATTCTAGGGGTCCATGACTGTGTCCGTCCTTCTGAAGCAGAGAGTAAAGGGCTGTATGTTTTCACTAGTGAGCCTCAATCCCAATCAGTCAGAGAGGAGGACTGGGATTTGTCTATTTGTACGTATGTTTTATGTGAATTCTGGTAATGTTATATGTGGGTGTTGTTAAAGGCAGTGCCCTGTCTGTGGGCAGTCTATGTAGCTGGCTGTTAGTGTCCTCTGCATGTGTACATCTCTGGCATACGTTTGTCTGGTTGAGCCTGCAAACAGGAAAGCAACAGCTGCATCCGTTGGCCTAAGACAGAGGGACTCCCAGGTCGCTGGGTGCACTGGGCTGAGCTCCAGCAGCTGGGAAGGAAGGTCCTCAGGCCCCAGAGTCCACCAGAGGAGATGCCTTTTATACACCCCCTAATGAGGAGAATGTCTCAGAAATTCTGATGGATGTCATGGTCTTGTTCTGAAGATGCACAGAAAATTAATGTGACTCATTCACAACCTACAGGAAACAGCAATATCTTAACTACCTCTGTAATGGTGCTTAGCCTAGACAGTGATTGGTGAATTAAAAGCAGTAGTTTTCCATTTGAATATGTTTTGTTGAATCTGAGGAGCTTTTTACTCCTTAGGTGGGAAGACGGGAGGTAAGAAAAGTGATTGAAAACTAACCCTCTGTAGAACGCTTGAAATTATTGGTTTTTTTCACATGTTCCTGTAAGGGAGACCTACATTTCCTGCCTTCCCCAATGGCCCAGTTAGCCTCTTTACAGGCCATAATGAGTTCCCTCCTCACTTGTGGGACGGGAGATACTATAAGAATGAGGTGGTTTTGCTTGGAGCCACTTTGCTAGAGCTTCTGTCATCCAGGTGCTTTAGTTTAAAATGGTCTGTTTGCTTAATCAGTGAATTACAGCCAGGGTACTCTGAAAAAGGTTGTAACTGTAAAAAGACTTCGCTATATATATATATATATATGGAGAGAACAATTTATTGTTTGTACAATTAGTGTTTTAAGAGCCTAATAGTTCAATTTGTCTAATACCAACACTCATAGCCCAAATTAATACCCAAAGCCTTATTAATAATACCCCTAAAAATACTATATAAAACCGCCTTCCTACTATCTGTTTTTTACTTTGGTATTATACTCAGCTTTCCAGTGCTCCTCTTAGTCCCAAGAGCAATACATCAATCTCGCTCAAGCAGGGAGAGCAAGACTTGAAGAAAGTCATCAGCATCCTGAGGTCTTCGTTGGAAGGAGTGTGCCATTCATGCTGGAAGTTTCTCCTCTATCAGTCAAGGGTCCTACTTTTACATGTTTTCGTATCATTCTCTGCTTCCTTTCCCCAGGCTGCCAGCTGAACCCCCCCCATTCACACCCAGGGCTGTGGTTTGTCAGGCAGGGACCAGGGGTGCATGGCGGTGTTACCCTCTCTGTCACCCCCTCGAGAGCTGAAGCTGGAGCAGGGGAGGCAGCGGGCACTGGGCCCAAGAGCAGGAGTTAAAACAAATCAGACAAGTCCTGAACCCTTGCACTGTCGGGTCAGCCCAAAGGTCAGCCTGGAGAGATGCTCTTGCTACGGAATTGGTTTTTCAGTGTTTATCTAAGAGGCAGGGATGATAGCAACAGCGACTCGGGAATGGGGAAGAGAAGAGGGCAATTAGAGATTACATTTTTCCAGACTATTTTAATCTCATTTCTGATTTGTTTTGTTGTTGGTTTGGTTTTGGTTTGTTTGTTGTTTTTTTTTTAAACGGACTGATTATGGCTTAATAAAACAGTTTGTCAAGGATGACAGTTTCCTCAGAGAAAGCTGTAGATTACAGGGATTATGATCGTTAGTTGTAAAAACATCCTGTGAAAAACACCCTGATCACTGCTCAATGTGACTAGAATGAGGAAAGTATGGTCAAGTTTTTGGTCATTTTTATGAATGGCATTGAAATGGTTGTAGTTCTTTTAGTGTTAGGGAAGAAAATGTATATTGTATTTGGGGTTTTAATGAAGTTATGATGATTTCTTTTAATCACACCACTTCATGTATATTTCATGCTTGTTTCAAAAGTACTGTAAAATTTGTGACAGCGTGTCCAGAATAAGAGTTTGCATCTCTCCCATGATTCAAGTATCACAAAAATATTTATTTTCTATTACAAAATACTTTCTGTAAGAGAATTCCAGCTGATTTTTTTTTCTTTGCCCTTTCCACAGCTTATATTTAACCTACTTTTAAACAATTTAAAGTAGAAATTTCAAAGTTAGAGTTCTAGTCTTCCTTAGCGTCCTTTGTTAGATTTAACCTCTGTCATAAAGTACCATTTGGTAGACACTTTGTTCCACTGTACTTTCACTATGGTCCACAGGCAGTACTTGTCCTCACTTTCTGTGTATCCAAGTGAAGCAAATTAATGACAGATGAAAATGATCTGATCATTAAGAGACTCAGCTCTTCTCCAGGCTACATACTTATTCTATGCCAGAGACCATAATACCTGTCAGTCACATAGGGTTCAGATTTGAAAATAAAAATGTGAAGCCCATCTCCCTGTTCTCTGATCCAGCTACTATACATGCTTCTTTAGTAATTGTTTTAAATTCAGAGTCGGCGAGTTCATAACATTTCATTCACATCATACTTGATTTGGGTACCTTCATTAAGACTATGTTTTCTAGAGGTGTGTGTTTACAGACAGCGATGCAGGGAACAGAGGCCTTGAAGAGACTACTTCAGGAATGAAGGAATATTAGTTTGAGAGTTAAGGTAAATGCCCTTAAGTTAGGTGATGAAGACATGTGACAGGACTTTTCATATGTCTTTTGATGCTAAAGTAGTTTAGGCAGTTGTCACTTGACTACTAGATAACACTAGTACAAGTAGCTATAATTTGCTCGTACAAACATGATACAGATCAATCTATTTTAGCTAGTAATAAAGATATATACACAACAAAGATTTGTCAGAACTACACCAAATGACATGGATTAGTTTGTCTGACCTAGTAGATTCAAGTTTTCTTAAATGTACTCTCCTGGCATGATTTCATTACACACTTCAGTAGTTTGTTTTTCAAAACTTCCTATGAGTTTTGATAAACTTCCTGCATCACACAACTTTTTTTTCTTTTACTAATAGAAAAACATTGCTGATTTATAAATGATTTTCATATTTGTTGAGTATATAAACTCAGCTATAAATATACTCAATCAATATAATGACTGAATATATCTCTGATAGTACTTTACAATAAACAAGTATAATTACTCTTGGACAACACCAGACATGTATGCTCCTTGTAGTTTACTGTTAATTACTAAATAGAGTAGCTTCAAATGTTGAGCAGCTCAGCAATTCTTTTAAAGGAGTTAGCTAACTTGCACTCAAGTTTCCTCATTATTAACGTTATGCCAAGGCAAATTCCAGTGACCTTTACCAAGGTTAAATATAAATCAAGACCCTGGAGAGTAAATTGTACATTTCACTGACACTCTAATCCAATATGTCAACTACTAAGTCTTTAACAAAATGAATTGTAAAAAATTATTTAAAAAATGGGGAAGATTACTGACCATGAGATGAATAACAATACTTAGTTCTGCAGTAAAAAGTGGAAATTGCCTTATTATAAGAGAAATAAGACTGTCAGCTCTAAAATAACTTGGAAATACATGGTAATCTGCAAACATTCATGGGTGCTGTACAGATTTTAAGTGTATTTCTTACAAGATGCCTTGGGGATGTATGCTTGAGCTGTGATGAAAACAGTTTGGCTGATCAAATTCAGGGCAGAATAGTTAAAGATGACTCAATTCAGGAAACGTTTTTTTCCTTGTCTTTTCAGTTTTGCAAAAGCATATTGTTTGTCAATATTGGCAGCAGTGTTATTTTAAAAATTTGGATGAAAAAAAGTTTATTTATAATTTTCAGTTTGTATTTAATTATCTGGGCTTGTAAAAAGATTTTACCCTGACATCATGACTCGAAACTTTATTTTCTAAATTTTTACAAATAAAATTCTCCCTACAAAATAAGAAAAAAGCATTGATTTAATAGCTGCTTTATTTTAAAGCAAAAAAAAATGGTTAACTTATTTTTTATTATTGCCTCAAAATTCATTAAAAGCCAAGATCCAACCATACTTAGTTACATATGTTAGTGTTCATAGAACATATCAGCCTGTACAAGATACTTTTTATGGAGGCAGATATATGACCACCCCTGTTATTTATAATACCTGATGTGACAGTTTGGTTCAGGATAAAGTAAATTCCTGGTATCTTTTTTTTTTTATTCTGCAAATGAATAATTTTCTGATATATTCTTCTTCAGGGAAGGGATTTTTTCCCTACAACATTATTAATATCGTACTCCTCAATGAATTTCTAACTGAATAAATTTTTTGATTACTTCTAGAAAATTAAATCTATTTATTTTTAAATAAGTGACTATGGTTTGGTTTTTGTGTGTGTGTGTGGTTGGAGAAGCAATGTAACTCTCACTAAATCTTAACTAAATTAAATCACCAAAACAATTGCATTATACACTTTAAATGAGTGAGTTTGTTGTGAGATTACAGAGCTTCCACTATATTAAGTAATATAGTTCTTTATTCTAACCCATGAGCTCCCTTTGTTTCCCTACTATTTTACCATCCTGTGCAGAAATGAGGTGATAGAATACAACAGGTATTATCAGGCTGCAAATCAGACTAAATCCTTCCCATCTCCTTACAGACAGAAAATCTCTTCACTCTTTGGGTACCTGTCCTTCACTAGAGATGTTCACTAGTAATTCTTAAATTACTTTCTATTACTGGAAATTCTGTTGGTTTTTAAATTATTTTTTACAGTTCTTCAAGGAAAACAAAATAATGCCTGCACACGGCCTTGCAAAATGTAGTAGAAAAAATTTTATATTTATAGATGATATCAGATAAGAAATACTGATAGCACAGAATGTGGCAGCTTTTCTCCTCCTTACACACCTCAGATAGTTTATGTTTGAAAAAGGATGATATGTCATCCTCTAACAGCATCTGGGAGAAGACACACTTGGGTCAGGAGACTGAACAACTCAAGACCCAAGACACTGATGTCAAATGCTCCTGCGTGTTCCCAGTTTATATGACACCAGCTGCCGTAGTCTTAACCTGAGTGTTTAACTTAACCGTGGCATTCCTCTACAGGCTAAAAATCTTATTTCCTCAGAGCAATTTCCTCATAGCAATTGGTCTTAACCTAGATCTTACCTCTGATTATAAGAGGTTTCTTTAGCTTACATGTATTTTCTTGTGTCATAGACACAAGAAACTTACCTAATAGTCATAAAGGTACTAATGAAAATAAGAACGTTGTTGTCATGCTTGCTTTCTTCTTAAATACTGTATTTAAAATATCTAGAATTTTAAAAGGAAATAAGCTTTCATTTCCACCTTTTCTACATTGCAATGTGCATGATTACCATCATTAAAAAACCCTCTCCATGGTTTGCATTTTCATGTTTTTTGTTCAAGTGTCTGCGTACAAGTATTATATTATTCTGACATTACTGCAACTGTGGCTGAAATCGTACATAGTTATATTTATGATTTTATAGAAGTTTGAATATTTAATAGTTCACTTTTAAAAGATAAAAATATTGGAAAAGGAAATATAATCTTCAAAATATTTTCATTCTAAGAATCTCTTGTAATGTCAAATTAACCATTTCACTTTATAAGAATGTGTATGCTCTGTGCAAAGTCATACAAAATTCTCCGTAATAGCCTAAAATGTATTTTTAGCTAAAAGCATTTTTAGGATTATAGGTCTGAATTTTCAGTTTCAGTTTCCCAGTTGTAAATCACATTATACAGAAAAATCCCCCCAAACCTTTATATGCAGAACTACAAAAGATATTTTTTATCGAGTATCTGTAATCCCCTCTGCTTCAAGGGTAGTAAATTTAAAATGGCAATAATGACAAATGAGATATAATTTGCCCTCAAATACAAGTTTTCTTATATTAGCCCATCCTCGTTAGAGACATCAGAACCATGGACACATCAGTCCGAGAGTACAGGTGCGGAGCAGAAGGGTCAGGTTTATCTGCTATTCAGCAACTTCCTCCCTCTCTGCCAGGCCTAAGATGACTGGTGATCATGAATAGCTTACAGCTGGTACTGTTGGCAGCCGGAATCACTGGGAAGGAAATGGATCATTATAGGCTTGTAAACCTAGGGAAAATGCAGGTTCGTGTCATGCCACATGTCTAAAAGTTTCCAGTAAGTGAAGACTAGTAGGAAATTAAGTATGGAGTAACTGATCAGGAAAGAGATGAAAATCCATGTTCAGTACTGACTTACAAGATATAGAATCATAGAATCATAGAATTATTATGGTTGGAAGAGATCTCAAAGATCATCAAGTCCGACTGTATACCTGATGCCACCATGCCCGCTAAACCATGTCTTGAAGTGCCACATCTAAACGTTTTTTGAACACCTCCAGGGATGGTGACTCCACCACCTCCCTGGGGAGCCCGTTCCAATACCTAACGACTCTAACAGTGAAGAAGTTCT
>NW_009627140.1:13936-44051 GCF_000690535.1 Cariama cristata | reverse complement strand
TACAACCTCCTTTCAGGTGGTTGTAGAGGGCGATCAGGTCTCCCCTCAGCCTCCTTTTCTCCAGACCAAACAACCCCAGCACCCTCAGCCGCTCCTCATAAGGCTTTTTCTCCAGGCCCTTTACCAGCTTTGTCGCTCTTCTCTGGACACGGAAGACTGGTAAGAGATAGATGTACTGATATGGAAGAGTAATACAGATTAGAAAGAAAACACAGAAGAGTTTGAATTGTTACAGAGTAGTGAAGGAAAATAGAGCTGGGGGAAAAAGAGGCAAAACCAGAAAAAACCCTTTGACTTGATGGTGAGTAATTGGTTTAGGTTTGGCCACAGGGTAAAGATGTGGAAATATTTCAAACAATCAATTTCATATCAGAGCCTTAAAGCATTGGTGTAGTATCAAAAATACAAATTTTAATAGTTCTGTGAAAAAAATTAGACCACCAAGCACAAAACAAACATGGATGTTATTACAGTCAGCATGGCTTCAGTAAAAGGAAATGTTCCCTGAGCCTTCTCTTTTTCAGGTTGAGCGGTCCCATCTCTCTCAGCCTTCTTCCATGTGAAAGGAGTTTCAATCCCTTAATCAACTTAGTGACCTCTGAGTTATTGTTGAAAATTTTTTTGAATCATTGTCTCAGCATTCTGTGGCAGCCAGAAAAGCCAACAAATTACTGGGCTTCGTCAAGAACAGCATTGAGAACAGGATTGAGGTCACATTCAGTCACATGTAAAACATTGATGCAGTCGTATCTTGATTATAGCTTTTTTTTTTTCATATCTGAAGAAGAATACAGACAAGTTTCATAAAAATTCTTGCCACTTAGGTTTATAGGAGGCAACACCAATGGGCTCAAAATAGTTTTAGTCAAATTTATGAACAATGAAAGTATCCTGTAACATCTTTAATGAGACAATTGAGATGTTGAGGGAGGAGCATGAGGAGATTGGACCATAAGCAGTGACCACGTTTACATTTCTCCATGAATTCCAATTGCCATGGTCTTTATTGATTTTTCTTTAGGGTTCGGCTGGCACCAAACCCTAACAAAGACTCAAAACCTTAGCCTTCCACGGAAAGGGAAAGTTAAAGTAATAGAACATTGGGATAAATTAATCATTACAGGTTAAAACAAATGAAATAAAGGGAGGAAGTGCAAGGATCAAAGGCAAAAATGGAAAAACAAGGAATGGCAGGGGAAGAGCAGAGCACTCCAGCAGCACTCACTCTTCCATGGAGGTGTCCAAGGAGATAGTAGTCTCTGCTTAATTGTACTATACTTTGCAGCTAGGTCTGCAATATACTCTTGCTACTCTGCCCCAGAGGGGAGGCTTCAGCCCTCCTCATGGATGTCCCCAGAGATCTGACCAGCAGGGATCAGCACAAGAGGAAGCACAGTCAGCCTATGAATTCATATCACACGAGGTCTCTCTGTCCTCCTCATCCTCCAAGAACCCTGTCTGCTACCAATAATCAATCTCTCATCCTCCACTTCCCACCCCCCAAGGAGGTCTAAAAACTGCTGATGTTATGCAAAGAGAGCAGGGGTTGTGCTTCTACTGGTTGAGTACTGGTTGAGTAATGCCCACAGAGCAGTTACATGGACAGTCAGATGAAGCTGTGTCCTTGAAGGTGGTTGGGCCACAGATAGGGTTGCTGTCCGAGTCTCAGTTTTTGAGCAGGCAGGCATCTCACCTTTTTTTACTCCCCAGTGATTATGAAATTAATTCTGCAAATACTCATCAGAATTCCTAATTATAATGTTATCTATTTATCTCCTAGAAAGAATGTAAATCCAAGTATTATTTATCTGAAATCTGGCTTATCCATTCGATAAATTTGCCTTTCATATCATATATGTATGTAGAAATACGTCAAAACATACATAGATTTTCATTTACCGTAGAAAGAGGTCACTAGAATTTAGGAAATATTTTTATAAGATAAAGCTCTTCAGTAAATCCATCAATTCCTTACTAATTAAAAAAAATCTAATTTCCTGCATACATCACAGTTGTAATCTTTAATTTCCCTTTGGAGAATCTTTAGTCTAACTTTTTCTTTAAAAATTATTGCCTGATTCCAGACAAGTGATTCTTTATATTTCTTTCAACATTTCTATCTGGATCCTCTCAGTTTTTACTGTAATTTGAGACAGTGAAAGGTAAAAAGAAAAGTCCATTAACAACTGGGGTGTCATCCAAAATGAAGGTCTGGAGAAACAAGTAAAGACTTGCAACAAAGAAGCAATTATCTCCTTCTGTTTGTATTATCTGAACTCCCCCTCACCTATATATAGTTTTCTGCAACAATTTTATCCAGAGAAGGAAGAGATCTTTGCTGTAATTTTGTCATACTAGACTTTAGCTGGCATGCCCCTGATTACCTTCTATCTTTTTTAAGTGGACTTCAAGGATGATTATTTATCCTTACCAGGACGAATACATATCAAGGATGATTGTATTCCCGCTCTCAAATGAGAAGGTACAGAAAGCAAGAAAAAAGACAATTTACACATCCATCATTTGAACAACAAGGATGAAGAAAACTGAAGTCATTTTGCTCTAGGTTGTCTTTACTGCTTGAATGAGAAAGCAAGCTACAGTCATTTTTTTCCAGATTCAATCTAGAAGGAAGAAAGAAAAAGAAAAGATCCTGGAAAAATCTTGGATCTCTCTGAAATCAAACAAAATCCCATTTTGTTGTGATCAGGATTTTCTTGGCTCCCCTTAGCTGTGTTTTTTGCTGACTTTCTGATTTTTCCCCCTTTTTTATTATTTTTCAAGGATTAGGAATAAATAGAATCAACACTTAAAATACAATCTGTGATAATTTTTAATGGTTAATTTTTCAGAGTTTTAAATGAAGATATTGTTCCACTTCTGCTCCATAGCCAAAACCTGAGCCCTAGCTTTCTTTAGTTAACTACTACAAACGCAGACTGTGACTCTCAGTAACTACATGTTATATTTGTATTATTGACTGAAGCTCACATACACTTCAAGAAAAGGGCTTCATACAAGTGCTATAAGTGTATATGGACATGTAAGTCTAAGACTGGATCCTAAGTGTTTTGCTGGATCAGGGCCATAGCCTACTTTCGCGCTTCCTTTACATCCCAGTCTTAACATTTACAGTTGGGAGAGCCAGAATTTTATTAAAAAAAAAAAACAAAGACAGAGCAATAATAACTTTGGGGTGTAAAAAGAAGAGTAATTGCATGCATTACTGTGTGGCCTACAGTGACTTTTGCCAGGAGTTTCAGCCAAGAGTTTATGTTACCAACTTGTTCTAAAATGGTATATTGCAATTGGATTTGAATGAAGTTTAAAACTGAGATTTCTTATGAAATCAACCTTGCCAAAAAACAAGACTTCATAGGAATGATCCAAATGCTGCACTTTACAAACATGTTAAATATTACTACAATAATTATTTTTTTTGTATATGTATATACATACTACTGATATTTTAACAAGGTCTTGGAAGATTTAAGCACATCTAAATGTTGATAAGTTACAAGAAAGAAAAATAAATGCTATCTCTAGGAGCAGATGTCTTTTATAG
This sequence comes from Cariama cristata, assembly GCF_000690535.1. Classification (NCBI taxonomy): domain Eukaryota; kingdom Metazoa; phylum Chordata; class Aves; order Cariamiformes; family Cariamidae; genus Cariama; species Cariama cristata. The sequence continues at coordinate 40,486 of NW_009627140.1, read as the reverse complement.
TGTCTGCATACAAAAAATAACAGTTTTAGAAAAAGTTAAACTTTACATTTTTATGTATAGATAATAAAAGGAACTATAAAAATATTTTTTCATTGAGATTCAGTTAAAATCTATTTTACAACAAGCTTAGTTTTACTGGGAATATAATTTGGGTTGTTCTATGTCAAGTTGATGTTCCTTCTCTTTTAGACATATGTGGATAAAGATAACTGGTCTCTTTCATAATCAGTATTTACCTGCTTTCCACGTCCTCTAAATTAACACAAGGTAAAGTCTGTGGCTTCACATCTGTAGTCCTGCATTATAAATACATTTAAAAAAAAAAACAGGAAACAAGCAAAAAACCCGCAAACATCATGACTAAATTAGTATAGGACATTGATTATCACAAAAATCTATTTTTGGTTAGCCTTTTATTTGATAGGGCCAGATCATAAGTCTTGTGAAAATTTTTATAAGACAGAATTTCCGGTTTATCTCATCGTAACCTTAGTCATTTAACCAAATATTTAGCGCATTCAAATACCCTATAGAAAGATCTGTCTTAATGTTGCCTCTGGATGAAGTAAAGTCAACTTCAGTAGCAAAAGTGAAAATTCTGGAGAAAAATAAATACTTCCACAGGGTTTTGAGTTTTAAACCACATAAAGTGAATTAAATTTTATTATACAGTATTAGAGATTTTTATAGCCTTAGTGTTCCAGGATTTCTGTACTAATATTCAAAGGTAGTATGCACACAAAGGCATAGTAAGGTTATTTTTTTCCTTTCACTTTCTCAGTCCCATTGTTTTCTTCAGATACCTAATGTAGCTGTTCGTAACAATTTTCTCTTTACAAATCTGTCTGCTTATTTTAATCTGAATGCAATTGCGGTTCACTATCTGTTTAAAACAATTATGGTAGGAAACAATTGTTAAGTAGACATGTTAAGAATACAAATTTCTATTCAAAGAAGCTTGGAGATCAGCACATAGGTGAGTTGCATAGGATGGAAGTAGAAATTCTGCCTGCATTTTCCTCAAGTACTTCACATAATTTCTCTGAATAGAGAGAAAAATATACCTAATATTGTAGAGTCCAGGGTCCACAGCAGTTTTTATTTAAGCAATACAAACACAATATTGTGACAATGGGTATAATAATAGAAGCTCTAAGGTACAGTCAGAGTGTGCCTACAGTCTACAAAATCCACAAGGGAACAGAGATGCAAGTCACATCCAAAAGCCATGATACTTCAGTCTTACACAGCCAGGAATATTTACATTGGAGAATGAACCATGTGTGATACAACATTTGAGAAATGTAGACAGGCGTCAGGACTAAAAAGCAAGACACATTGACTCTTGTCTGTATTTGAGGGAAAAACAGGCTGAAAATGCTTATGATTTAAGTAGCATAAGGCAATACTGATACCAAAAACATTTGACAAGCTTTTTATCTTTTCCTGAAAATTAATTTATAATTGATACCGATTAAAACAAGTCCAAAAGAATCGATGAGCCCATTAATGACACATTCACTGTCATATAGGTCCTAGCACTTAAGTTGCACTGATGCATACGCCTTGATGAACAGATACAGACGGCAACCTTTGTAATATAAAAGCCATTACAGCTCAACAGCCTTTTGGTATTTCAGGAAGACATAATCATGACTAGAAGAGCCAAGTCTACCTGTTATCTGTAGGAGATATTATGAGGGCACACTACATTATGGCCAAAAAGAACAGCAGCAGCCTAATCTCTAAACAGTTCCCAGACAGACAAAGAGTGATCGTAGTTTTAAAGCAGTCAAAACATGTGCCTTGAGAACGGACATGGTTTAATACACTCAAAGGATGAGTGACCAACTATGAATGCTACGTGATGCAGATGTTATAAAAGGTGCCATCATGTATGTATATGCCACGTAGGAACCCAGTTGTCTTGTTTTATAGACCATACATCCATGAGGTAAAAGTCAATACATGTGTCTTGAATGTTACCAGTTGAAGGGAAAGTGGGAGAGGAAGGAAAGAAGGGAAGGAGGGAGAGAAAGGAGGGGGGAAGGAAAAGTAAGGAAGGAAAGAAATTGAAGGAGGAATGAAAAGGAAGGAGACAAGGAAAGAAGGAAAAAAGGAAGAGAGGGAGGGAAGGAGGGAGGGTGGGAAGAAAAATTAGGCAATTTCTCAGAGGCCTCATTATTGCATCAAAGCTGACTGCAAGCTAATGGTACCCATCTGCTCATCAGAACATTTTGTTGTTCACTTTGTCATTCTTTAACATCTCAAGATTTGTATAATGAGGTACCTTTTGCAATTCTTAATACTCCTGGAAAGAAGTTGTGTTCCTAAAAAACCCATAGCCCCAGTCAGACAAGTTGCTAAAGAATCTCAGCACATGTAACAACTGGTGATGGCTGTGGTATCTTTGTTTCATAAACTATGACTTCATAGAATTATACCTCTGAATAGTTAATTTCCTATCTTTATAGTTTACTTGTGAATTACTTTGTAGCAAGTGCATTCAAGCGTGAAAAAATGTCTTTTTTTACAAATGACATAAAATAGACTTAATATACCTAATAAGATCAAGCACGTTTACTGTTTTGTGTTTTAAATCATCTAAAAATCTCATGCCATTTTTCATGTGTCTTCTTTTGCATCCCGATAGTGCAGTTATCTTTTTCTTTTCCAATGCAGAAAATAAATCAGCTATACTGAAAGAGCTATTTCATCTAACATTGATGATGTGCTTTGGACTACACTAAATATTTAAATGATATTTTTCAACAACTGATTGCAAATAGTTTTATTCATGTGATTCAAAAGAAGTGGAAGATTATGGTTAATATCTCAATACTCTTGATGACCATACAATTAACACTTATCAAAATGGACTTCTGGAAAACAGATCTTCTTGAAGAAACCTTAGATTATATTTATGTACTAAATTTAGACTTTGGAAAATAACAGCATCTGTAAAGTGCTAAAATATATAACAGTATATAAGAGGTACAAACAAAACTGATTGACATTTCACATGTAGGCATAAATCATTAACTTGTGTTATTATTGTTCCTAACCTGATCAGTATCACTTTCCATGTATGACAGAAAACATGAAATCAACATCTGTAAACCTTTTAAGGCTAGAAGAGTGTGAATAATAGTGCTGCAGGTGATGCAACTACAAGCTTTTAATATAGTCAAATACAATCTCACATAGCTAGGAGAATAGAAAACATCATCTTTACATCTTTTGTTTTTCCTATTTTCTGGCCCTGCCCTGCTGAGGAGGGGCAGTGACCAAGCGACAGGGTGAGCATTTGCCCTTAGCCAAGGTTAAACCACCACAATTGTTCATGTCAGTATTTTTCTCACATGTTCTTAAAGGTCTCCAAAGATAGAGACTTCATAATCTCCCAAGCCATTCTGTTCTATCCACATCATTAGAAGTTTTCTTAACAACTGATTTAAATCTCTTCTGCAAAGTTACTGTTAGTGCTATGACTTGACATAACAAACAGAACCATCTTCCCTATTTGCAACAGTCTGATGTACCTGAAGATGGTTATAGCTCTATTCAGTCTTATCTTCCTCAGTCCAGACTACCTCAAATATATTAGTCTTAGAACAATACTTAGATCTGTAGCAACACATTGTGTTGTACCAGAGTGATCAGCTCTGCATACCCAATTCTGAAGCATGGTATCTGCAGAATTGATTCTTTATCATGTAGTCTTGTGTACACTATAAAGGCACTTCCAACCATGCTATGCGTTATGTGGAGCTTCATTAGCTTGTTACACAATTTTGTATCAGTAATTGGCCATTTGTGTGCATTGCACTGCAGTCTTTGGTATGTTTCTGTACTTTCAAAGCCTCTGCTTTGAACTCCTAGGGACCCTGATGCAGTCTTGTGGCTATTCACTTTTACATACCTGTCTAGTTTGCAACAGCTCACAGTGCACAGCACTGGTGTTTAAAAGCTTATCACTGTATATATATCACTTTCCTGACTGATTATTATTAATATCTCACTACTGCAATTTTTGTTACAGTTTTAAATGTGCTTCTTTTCAGATTGTAGCACAACCATGATATGAAGTCAGTGGAGACATATTTTGATCTTACTTGGTCTGCCCTAGAATTGTCTGTCTCTCCACTGACAACAAAGAACCTACAGAAAGCAAGCTACTAACTTGCATATCTCAGCTAAATGCACAAAATCTGGTAGGGAAATTCTGTCATTTTTATTTCATTAACAAAGAGAAAGGGGATAAGTCAAATAGATTAAACAAATGGGGAAATAGGGCACAAGAAAATGTTTGGAGATTAATTCTAGTTGTTCATTTTAGTTCATTGTTTCAACATCTGCTAGATGCATCATGAAAGGGAGTATCACCAATAGTATTCGTTTATGAAGTAGACAGTTCTGTAAAGTATTTTTTAAGGGAAAGGTACATGCTGCTTCTCTTACAGCTGCAAAGCACATTGCTGTAATAATCTTTATTTAATAAAATATATATGAAGTATGACAAGCAGTAGAAAGCAGCAGAAGCATTTCCACTTCCTTCCATAGGACCAGAAGAAAGCAGGCGTTTTCCTTTCTTAATAGCCCTGTACAGCTACATTATCCACAACAATGCTCAGTTTCATATTATAAGTATAACCAGCGAAGAAATAGAAGAATTTAGAGCCAAGATTTAATAATAACTTTTTGTATAATTTAAGAAGAGAAGGTGACACCACAAAAGAGAACATAGTGGAGGAACAACAGAAAAAGAAAGAACAGGAAAAGGAGATTTGTTTCTATAAAACTGAGTTGAATGACTCTGAGAATTTATGGAAGATAGGCTTAGAAGGTGGTATCAGTTAAGGGACTGAATAGAAATAAGGACACAGAAATACATTTTAAATTTAGTAATTAGCATTTGAAGAAAAAAATAACTAAAAACAGAAGAAGAGGTAAAATAATGAAAAATAAGAGGAATGGAAGTGATTGAAATAAAACAGAGCCACACTTTGCAAAAAGCCAAGAGTGAGTGTGAGGAATACCAGTTATGCATGGGAGTCTAGGGTAGCCAACGAGGCTGATGAATGAGAGGTAGCTCAAATGTGACATTCTTTGTTAACCATAAACCACAGCAAATACCAAGTACAAAAGAGCTCTACCCCAGCACAATGCTGGGCCTGAAATGGGAGACATGCCAAAGGCTCCATTAAGTCCACAAAATACATCACTATTCATTTTTATGGAAGTGATTGGGTACTGGGGTGATGGATGAATAGACAGATAGGTAGATAATTCAACAAACAGAGATTGCTCATGGTTTCACTGTCATTATTCATATTTAGCAATCATAGTTGGATTGGTGAAGACAAAGCATACATTGCAATATACTGGGTTAATATTGATGAAAACATAGAGATGTAATATTTCTTTTTAGTTCTGCCTGTGCTGCCATCTCACTTACAGAGTTATAAATTACAGTTACTGAGAGAAAAAAACGCAGGATGATATGAAAACTTTAGTATAGACAGCATACTGAAGTCTCACAAACTCTGACAAAGCAAATGCTAAAAATAATAGTAATTCTAGAAAGAGGACAAATACTGTAGGAAATAATAAAAGTGACGCAGCCAATAAAGGTACTGCCACTCTGAACAGCAGACTGTTTAAGATTCTCAACATTAAGCAACTAACAAATTTTTAGAAGAAAAATACTTTGAAATCAAATCCATGGTTTATGAGCAAAAATAAAAGGCAGACGTTACTATTTCACGGTGCTGTGATAATAATGGCTTGTGAAATCAATACAGAGGAGGAAAAAAGAAAGAGAATAAGACAGAATGCTACGAAACTGAAAAAATAAAATACAGTTTCTTTTTTTCTTCCTCTCTATTTTTTTCAGTTCAGTACCTTACATTAATTCTAGCTGTAATTCCAGTCATTGTTGTACTAAGGATTGTGCAAGCAAAAATATCTCTTCTCCGAAGACTTTACGACTGAAATAATGTGTCAGCTGAATTCTAGGAAACTCTAGGCTGAAGCTCCAAAGTCAGTCATGAGGACACTATAGGAGACAACAATACAGCTCAGGTGCCATACATATATCCGTGCTTATTTCCTGGGTAACTAATCACAACGGAATTCTGTATGCGTAAATGACTTCCATAGTGTGTATCATATTGATGTATCCTAGTATAATATGCAGGACATATGGACAGAAAGCGACTGATTAACCAAACCCAGATTTCATGAAAAGGGAAGTTTTTTGATAACAACTACAATAGCAAAAAAATTATGCACAACAATAGAAATCATAGTTCCTGACTGCTTACCTGTTCATAAAAATGAGTGTTACTATGATGAACTATTTTATATGCACAGTGATTTTAATGAAACTTCTCATAGGAAAATGTATAATCTCCACCTTCATAGAATCACAGAATGGTTTGGCTGGAATGGACCTTAAAGACCACCTAATTTCAACCCCTCTGCCATGGGCAGGGACACCTTCCACCAGACCAGGTTGCTCAAAGCCTCATCCAACCTGGCCTTGAACACTTCCAGGGATGGGGCATCCAAAAATTCCCTGGGCAACCTGTGCCAGTGCCTCACCACCCTCACAGGGAAGAATTTCTTCCTAATACCTCATCTAAATCTTCCCTCTTCCAATTTAAAGCCATTGCCCCTTGTCCTATCACTAGGTGCCCTTGTAAAAATTTTCTCCCCAGCTTTCTTGTAGACCCCTTTAGGTACTGGAAGGCTGCTCTAAGGTCTCGCGGGAGCCTTCTCTTCTCCAGGCTGAACAACCCCAACTCTCTCAGCCTGTCCTCACAGGAGAGGTGTTCCAGCCCTCGGATCATCTTCGTGGCCTCCTCTGGACTCGCTCCAACAGGTCCATGTCCTTCTTGTGTTGGGAGCCCCAGAGCTAAACGCAGTACTCCAGGTGGGGTTGGTACTTAGCTTGGTGTCATCAACAAACTTGCTGAGGGTGTACTCAGTCCCACTGTCCATGTCGCCGACAAAGATGTTAAACAGCCCTGGTCCCAATACTGACCTCTGAGGAACGCCACTCATCACTGGTCTCCACTGGACATCGAGCCATTGACTGCAACTCTTTCAGTGTGACCATCCAACCAATTCCTTATCTACTGAGTGGTCCATCCATCCAATCCATGTCTCTCCAATTTAGAGACAAGGATTTTGTGCAGTACAGTGTCAAAGGCTTTGCACAAGTCCAGGCAGATGACATCAGTTGCTCTTCCCTTATCCACCAACATTGTAACCCTATCATAGAAGGCCACCAAACTTGTGAGGCATGATTTGCCCTTAGTGAAGCCATGTCGGCTGTCACCAATCACCTCCTTATTTTCCATATGCCTTAGCCTAGTTTCCAGGATGATCTGCTCCATGATCCTCCTGGTGAGACTGGCTGGGCTGTAGTTCCCTGGGTCTTCCTTTATTGCCTTTTAAAAAATGGGGATTGTGTTTCCCCTTTTCCAGCCAGTGGGAACTTCCCAGATTGCCACGACTTCTCAAATATGATGGATAGTGGCTTAGCCACTTCATCCACCAGTTTCCCCAGGACTTTCAGATGTATCTCATCAGGTCCCATGGACTTCTGCACCTTCACGTTCCTTAGATGGTCTCATACCTGATCTTCTCCTACAGTGAGTGGTTTTTCATTCTCCCAGTCGTGGCCTCTGCCTTCTGTGACCTGGGTGGTGTGGCTGGAGCACTGCCCAATGAAGACTGAGGCAAAAAAGTCATTGAGTACCTCAGCCTTTTCCATGTACTGGGTAACTAGGTCTCCCATTCTCTTCCAGAGAGGTCCCACATTTCCCCTAGTCTTCCCTTGATCACTAATGTACCTATAGAAGCTTTCCTTGTTGCCCTTGACGTCCCTGGCCAGATTTAATTCTAACACGGTTTTAGCTTTCCTAACCTGATCCCTGGCTGCTCAGACAATTTCTGTGTATTCCTCCCAGGCTACCTGTCCTTGCTTTCACCCTCTGCAGGCTTCCTTTTTGTGTTTGAGTTTGTCCAGAAACTCCTTGTTCATCTACACAGGCCTCTTGGCGTTTTTCCCTGACTTCCTATTGGTTGGGATGCATCACTCCTGAGCTTGGAGGAGGTGATCCTTGAATATTAACCAGCTTTCCTGGGCTCCTCTTCCCTGCAGGGCTTTATCCCATGGTACTCTGCCAAGCAGCTCCCTGAAGAGGCCGAGCGTGCGCTTTCGAAGCCCAGGGCAGTGACCTTGCTGTGCACCCTCCTCGCTGCCCTAAGGATCTTGAACTCCACCATTTCATGGTCTCTGCAGCCAAGGCTGCCCGTAAGTTTCATATCCCCCACCAGCCTCCCCTTGTTGGTGAGAACAAGGTCCAGTATACCAACCTCTCATTGGCTCGTCTGTCACTTGGAGGAGGAAGTTATCATCAACACACCTTGCTTAATACTCCATACATCTAGTGAAAAACCTGTAGCAATATTCATCTATAAACATTCAAAAGCATTGTGGTTTGCAAATCTGTATCAGACAACCAAATAGAAAGGTGATTACATTTGGAAATGTAAACCTACAAAGACTGATTCTTAGGGAAGTGAGGTGTACAAATACGCATGAGGGATGATCAGCAGTGACTTAACAACTTAACTCCTGTAGTACAGAAGGTAAAGCTGTGGTAATGAAATTTGTTAAATATACCAGTTAGGATACTCTGCCAATGAAGAGTTAGAAAAGTTTTAGAGGAAGATTTGGGTGACCTGGAAGACCGGAGTAATAAAAGCATTAACTGTTATACTTTCAAAGAGTTTTTTAAAAAAATCTGTTAAAACCATGAGCTCATCAATAGATGGAGAGGAAAACCTATGTATTTTAAAGGATCTGAAAGAAACACACAGAGCGATTAGTTCAGTATCATCATGAAAAAGGCAATTGCAATCCTGTGTCATTTTATTCAAGGTATGTTCAACTGATATATGGAGGTACTCACACCTTTACAAAGTACAGTAGTGAAGTAAGAAACTCAGCTGACATATTCTGTAAAGTTCTGGTTATCCTCATGGAAGAAAAATTAAGTTAGGCAAGTAAAGCACAAAGGAGTGAGAACAAGACAATATGAACTTTTTTTTTTTTTTGTAGTCTAGCAAAATACAGAGTGAGAAGAAATACAGTATTTTGTTTTCTAAGTGGAGCTTGAAAGACTTCTGTAATTGTGCTACCATGAATATCCTGTAGAACCAAAAACCTAGCTTGTGAAACAAACAACCTGACTTACTGTAAAATGAATCACAGAATGGTTTAGGTTGAAAGTGACCTCTGGAGGTCATCAGGTCCAAACTGCCTGCTCAAACAGGAACACCTAGAGCCAGTTTCCCAGGACCACGTCCAGATGGCTTTTGAGTATCTCCAAGGATGGAGATTCCACAACTTCTCTGGGCAACCTGTGCCAGTGCTTGGCCACCCTCACAGTGAAAAAGGTTTTCCTGATGTTCAGAGGAAACCTCCTGTGTTTCAGTTTGTGCCCATTGCCTCTGGTCCTGTCACTGGACAGCTACATCTTCTTTGCACCCTCCCTTCAGGAGCCCCTCCTCATTAGCCCCTCTATGACTTGCGTCAGGAAGTGGTCAATATTCCCCAAGAATCTCTTGGATTGTTTATGCCCTGCTATGTTGTTCCTCCAGCAGATGTCAGGCTAGTTGAAGCTCCCCATGTGAACAAGGTACTGTGAATATGAGACTTTTAGCTGTCTGGAGAAGACATCATCCACTTGTCCTTCCTGGTCAGGCAGCCTATAGAAAACACACTATAGTCACCCACACCATTCTGCTCTTTCATCCTCACCCATAAGTTCTCACTCAGCTCATCATCCATACCCAGGTGGAGCTCCATGCATTCCAGCTGTTTTCCTCCTCCTTGTCTTCACTGTCCTTCCTAAAAAGCCTGTATTTGTCCATTGAAGCACTCGTCATACAAGCCATCCCACCAAGTCTCTAGGATGCCAACAAGTTCATAGCCCTACAACAGCACATAGATCTTCAGTTTTCTTCAGGTTATCCCCCATGCTGTGTGTATTTGTACACAGGAACTTCACAGAAACACCCCAGCATGCTGATTTCCCAAAAAGGGTCTGTGGTTTTCTTCCATAGCAGTGCTTTGTAGGCACTTCCTTACTTTCATGCAAATGCTGGAGGTGATCCCGCTTAAGCCATGTGTTGTGTTGCCTTTCATTCATTTCACTTCAGACACTTGTCAACCTTGTCCATCACTCCCTCACAGGGCTGCTGGTAACTCCCTCGCTTCTTGGTTTCTAGTTTAAAGCCCTCCTTACCAAGTCAGCCATCCTGCTGGCAATAATAGCTTTGCCCTGCCTATTCAAATGGATCCCCTCTCTCCCAAAATGTAGCTTGTTCATTGTTATAAAGATGGATATGCAACAAAGTGTTTTCAAGAGGTCATGGTACCTCACAGTCCAAGAAGTCATTTTAGTTCATGTACTGCTGTGAAGCAGCTCTAACCTGTATTTATCAACAGAAGGTTGTTAGCTGCCTGCATTTGTAGCAACTAAACAAGTGGAAAAGAACTACTCATTCTGGCTTGATTTTCTTGTTTAGTTTAGGACTTCCAATGCAAATTTGTGCCACCAAATAGCATTACATTTTCAGTATAATGTGCTCCTGTTAATACCATGTAATACTATCTATTCAGCTCACTCAATATCATTCTCATATGAGTCCTCAATGAATACTAATTGGAAAAAGGAAGTCTGGAATGGCAGTTAAAATGATTGGAGAGAAAGAAACACTGAAAAAGAAGACAAAATTATACAACGAAAGAAATCTATAATAGACTCTGCCGTAGAAGAAACCAAGGATTATCTAAGAACTTGTTGATGTTGTAGAATAAACTGAAGATTATATAAGAGCTTATTAATCTTTATTAAAGAAGCAGAAAATGAATGAAAATCCTAGTTAAAATATAAAAGAAAGAAATGAATAATAACAGAAGGTTAACATGGTATTCTAGTTGCTATGGTAACCATAAGAAGTAAAAGGCAATGGTGTCACTGCTGACTTGTACACAGTAGTAAAATAAGCTAGTTAGTATTTCCTGGCAGAAGAGATTCTGTATCATATCTGTAAGTGGTAATGAGGTTAGTTATCTCTTCAAAAGCCTTCACACCAAACTACCTGTTGTCTACTATATGCCAAAGAAAATAACATACCAGCAGCACAGATGATAGCAAAGTAAATATTTTCATAATTTGAACATGTGTTATTTCACTGGGCTTCATCCCCACAAATCAATCTAGTGCTGGCTTTCTTCACATAGTAGGTCAGACTTACAAAACCAACTTTAAATCACACCATTAACACCCAGGTGGAAATGGTAGTAGTTATATTCACTTCGCTTGATTGCAGCATGTATGTTACTAGGCTTTTCCAGAAGAATTAAAAAGATATATCTTTAAAATAAAAATGAGACCAGTCCGCAAACACTTTGTTCCACAAAAATTAGATAGTTTGGTCTACATTTCACTACTACAACTCCTGTAAATTTTACTCATTCTGAATAAAATAAACCTTTTTTTTTATTATTACCTCTCAAAGCTCTGCAGTGCCCAACTTCCATCAGAATATCCTAAATCTCAAACTGTTTCCTGTGTTTCTTTAGACAGATAGGCTTTCCAGGAATGTTTTTACAGAGCCATTACTAATTAAATATGGGAAGATTCAGCTTTGTGGCTTCTTCATGGAAATTAGTCTCATTTTTGTAGCCGTTGTAATTTGTAGGCATAGTAATTTATGGTGTTATTTTGTAGCCAATCAGTACACTAAATGCCATAAAAATATTTTGTACTCTTTACTACATTCATTTTGAATAGTGTCTTTTGTCCATGCAGTTTGAATTAGTTTTTGCTCGAAGGCCGTGGCAATATCAACATAGGTTCTCTGAATCAGTAAATTAGCCTTAGCATTTAGCTTTCCATATTGTGGTGGTACCGCTGCCACTCCACTAAAGATTTATCTTGAGTGTGTCTGTGTAATGTTTCATCAGACTTCTTTTCAGCCATTTATGTGTATATTATCTGGCCAGTGAAAATAGGTTTGAGCAATCTATTATCTGACATACAGATGCCTGGACCAGCGTATTTGTGCTTAAAGAAGCATACAGCTGTGCTGCTGATCTCAATATTCAAAACTATATTCTGTCACTTTATATCAGCAAATTCATTCGTACAGACTCATGTGGAAAGCATTGAGATGTTTATTGTGATGACTGCAAGTTTTGTAATTCCTACACATTACATAAAACTGTTTTTGAAAAATGAATACAACACACTTTGATTCAAAATTTTTTCTTTAATACAGAGATTAGTTTTTAATGTCCCAAAACAGAACTTGAATTCATCTGTATTGTCAACCATGTGTATTTTATAAGTTACTGATATTGTCAATCTAGCTAAATTATCACATAGATTTTTCAGTTATTCAGTTGCAATGCACAGTTCTAACTGACTTTTCAGCATCTTCTAGCTTTTCAGTGTTGTGAAGCTGGATGAGGACCTTAATTTCCTTTATGTTGATGTGCAGGCTTAATCGCTTGATCCTGTGATCAAAAGAGTCATATATCATTGATGATATATGGCATACATCCTAATACGTACAGAATCGTTGGCAAAGAAAAGCCTACAGTACAGCAATTATAGAAATTTTGATTTAGCACAAAATCTCTCTCATGTATATGCTGACAAACACAGATTCCTTTACACCAACTAAGTACAACTTACAGGTGGTAGTATGGAATGAGCTATTGCATTGTAACTTCTTTGTCACTGAAAGACCTAAGCAGTCCGCTTCAAACAAGGATTATGAAGTAAAAGAAATATATTTGAAAAGTTCTCCAAATAATGAAATTTTCCCTGAAGCCTTCAGAGAACCTGATAGCACTGAAGCTTTTGGATTGACTACATAACATTTTTGTTAAATTTCTCTTGTTATACAAATCAGATCATCTTGATCAGTGTTGCGGTTTAACCCCAGTAGCCAGCGAGGCCCCCCCCAGCCGCTCACTCACTTCCTCCTGGTGGGGTGGGGGAGAGAATCAGGAGGGTACAAGTGAGAAAACTCGTGAGTTGAGATAAAGACAGTTTAATAGGGAAAGCAAAGGCTGTGCGTGCAAGCAGAGCAAAACAAGGATTTATTCCCCCTTTCCCATGGGCAGGCAGGTGTTCAGCCATCTCCAGGAAAGCATCTCCATCACATGTAACAGTTACTGGGAAGACAAACGGCATAATTCTGAATGTCTCCTCTGGGGAAGACAAACGGCATAATTCTGAATGTCCCCTCTGCCTTCTTCTTCCCCCAGTTTTTTATTGCTGAGCATGACTTCATATGATATGGAAGATCTCTTTGGTCAGTTGAGGTCAGCTGTCCCAGTTGTATCCCCTCCCAACTCCTTGTGCCCCCCCAGCCTCCTCGCTGGTAGGGTGGGGTGAGAGGCAGAAAAGGCCTTGGCTCTGTGTAAGTCCTGCTCAGCTGTAACTAAAACATCGCTGTATTATCAACACTGTTTTCATCACAAATCCAAGACACAGCACCATACCAACTACTATGAAGAAATTTAACTCTATCCCAGCCAAAACCAGTACAGTCAAAAACTGAACAGATTTGCTAGAAGTTTATTAGCATCAACACAGTCAACCATGATTCTCCTTACAGTATTTTTATCTGTGAGTAAATCAATATGGTTGTTATGCTTAAGAAGTCACATTTCTCTTTGTAGAGATGTACGTTATCTTTTCATGTGAAAAAATCTTTACATGTAGTTTGTCAAAGGCATAGACTTTCTGAGTCACCAGTGTCTTCTATATTTCTGTGTTTTGGTGGGCATACCGTTTGTTTCTGTTGAATGGCTCTATTGCAGCTGTTCAGTAGTTTTAAGCATACCACAAAGGTGACACTGCTTCTATCTGCTGCTTGATGGATAGCTTAAGTTTCATTTAGCATTTTGTCAGAAATCATAGATGAATGATTTAATGGTGTTGAATTGTTCACTTTGCACCAGTGATTCAGGATTTGTCTTCCATCAGTTGACGGAATTTGATCACCTCTATTGATACATTGTGCAATAGCACCATCATAGAGGCATATATAATTTAAAGCCACTGTAGAGGTCTTTGATGTGATACCATTTTGTATTTTGTTGACATTTATACTTTTCTTCATTAGCATTTTAAAACTTTAATGTGTGGTAAGCAGCTTTCTTGTTTGCTAGGTTTTACATTTTACTCAAGCTTTGTGCCATATTTATACTTCAACAATGTTCTGATTCAATTATTAAAAAAAACAACCAAACAAACAAAACGCAACACGTTTCACATTCACCTTCGACAAAGCAAAGAACCTCCTCTGAGGTAGTGCATGCTGCCTGACTTGCATCCTGACTGACAAAAATCAAAGAAATATAACATTAAATTCATCCCAGTATCACCTACTCCATCCCTCTTTTCCAGTGCAGGATCAGCTATACCTGTAACATTCCTTATAAGAAAAAATACTTTCTTTTGTTAGGCTACCACAAGATAACTACCATATAATTCCTAGTCAGTGCCCCTCTTGTCTGTCTTTTTTTTAGCACTTCCTATCACAAAGGTTTTTTTCACCAGGAGGTGCTGGTCTGTTATGACCCCAGGAAGAAAGGCACTCAGACTCTATAAAGTTTCATGCTAAATGATATCTATCAAGGCTAACAAAACAAAGAAAGAGAAAATAGTACAGATAATCTTATATCCCTATAGATCCTGATAACCCTGAATTGTGCAGCATTGAAGGGTCCTCCAAGCAGTGTGCAGCACTCCATGCTGACCCTATCCATGGAGAGGGTTAGTCCATTTTGGTCATTCAAGCTATTATAGGATTTTCTTAGAAAAAAAATCTTGAAATCTTTCTTGTACTTGAAAATTACCATCACACTATCCCTCAGACTTTTTTTTTTTTCCTTAAGCTGAACTCCAGTTCATTCAAATTGTCTTTGTAAATCAAGTTCATTAAACTTTTTATACTTCTTTGTTCTTTAAGCAGGACTTTCTGTAATGATTCACTTTTTTTTTTCACTGTTTTTTAAACTGAGTCAGTAATCTAACTGAGACAGAACCAGATTGTTTTCTTCAACTATTTATAGAAAGCAATGTCAAATACACTATTAAATTCAATATCAATGGCATTATAAGACTTGTTGTCCTTCATAAATCTAGACTGGTTCGGCAAGATTTGTGGCTTAAAACTCCATGCTGTCTTTTATATTTGTTATTATATGCTATCTTTATTGTCTTCCAGGTGCTTGCAAATAGCTTGATTATTTGACATTTTCCATTTGATCTTTTAAAAAGCTAAACAGCATTAAGAAGAATGACTTCCATTAATTTCTTCTTCTCTGCTCTTCTGAGTAATTGAATCTAAACCCTTTAATGTATTACAGTTGATACTTAAATAGCAATTGTCAGGTATCTTGTGACATATAGCACCCCACAGGTTGATCATTTGGCAAGCAAACTGCATGATACATAGGTAAATCTGAAATCTGCATATTCTCAATTACCCCACAGTGATGTAACTACCAAAATGCTATGCCTAGACTATGTATGAATCTAGAATTTTTGCTTCTCAGCTTGTTGAAGTACTATATTAATGACCACCTGAAGCTTAGTAGGATACTATATTTATTTTCTTCACTAAAACTATGCTTATCTAGGTCCTTTCTTTAAATAGGAAGTCAAGAGTTTGTTATTTCATGCCATCAACTTCATGACATTGTAAAGATACAGTTTTCTGATCTCCTATGTTCTTTCATCATAGTGAGTGTATTGCCATAATAGCAGCAAAAAAATACCAGCTGGCTCTTCGTAACACCAACAGCTGGCCTACCGGTTCCTTAGGTAGAGAACTCATTTGTCAGTAAATTTGTCCCGTTCTTCTTCCTCCAGTTTGCCCATCCAGGCAGATTCAAAATCTTCCAGTTGAGATTTGCTGGTCAAGCACTTCTAAATTCCAGCTATGACATCTCCATATCAGTTTTTCTATTTTTCTGCACTGCAGGAGTTAATATAGTCAAGAATAAAAGGAATAGTTCAGTACTGCTTTAAAAAATACATTCAAATTATATGATCATAGCAAGAAAAAATTGCATAATCCCATTCCAATTTTCCTATCTGTGGCTGTTAATTATCTATTGACAGCTAATTGAAAAAAGTGGACAGTAAAGTGCAAATTGCTGGTCTGAATACCGTCAATTAGTATAATTGTCTCATGTTTGATGGTATAAATTGCAGAAACCTCTACAAATTTGGGTTATTTCAACCTGTCATGTGTGTCCATTGCTCAGAACTGCAACTGGGCCACATAGAGATAACAATAGTTTCTGAGCATTTAGGACTTTACAAAGTATGACTCAATTTCCATCCAAAATCCAGCAGACACCTAGGACCTGTTGGAGCGGGTCCAAAGGAGGGCCACAAAAATCTTCAGAGGGATGGAACACCTCTCCTATGAAGACAGGCTGAGACAGTTGGGGTTGTTCAGCCTGGAGAAGAAAGGAAGGCTCCAGGGACACCTTATTGCAGTCGTTCATACTTAAAAAGGCTTTTAAGAAAGACGGGGACAAACTTTTTGGCAGGACCTGTTGCAATAGGTCAAGAGGTAATGGTTTTAAACTAAAAGAGGGTAGAATCAGACTAGATACGAGGAAGATGTTTTTTACAGTGAGGGTGGTGAGGCACTGGCACAAGTTGCCGGGAGAGGTGGTGGATGCCCCATGCCTGGAAACATTCAGGGTCAGGTTGAAGGGAGCTGTGAGCAACCTGACTGAGTTGAAGATGTCTCTGCTCATTGTAGGGGTTTGGACTAGATGACCTTTAAAGGTCCCTTCCAACCCAAACCATTCTATGATCCTATGACCTCAAATTAGAAACTATGACTAATGGAAAAAAGGTAGAGGAGAAAACATTTCACAGGTTACAGAAAATACTTTTTTATTTATACAGAAAATATTTCCATTTAGACAGGTAATTTTTGCAATAGCAAGAAGTTACTGATTCACATTTTGATTGTAGTGCTCTAAAAGCATGAAACTCTTTTTCTAAATACTGTTATTTAGCTAGTTATGCATAGATGAGTATTCTTATCTAACTGTAGACTCTGCACGTTTCACTGGATTCCATCTTACTTTTCTGAAGTATTTTGAAATCCATATTCCATAGCAAAAAGCTCTCCCGAGCACATTTTAACAATTTGTGATTATAGACTCTCATTGGTATCAGATTCGTTTTTCAGTGTGACCAACATGATTTTATGGATTTATTTCGGCGATCATTTACAAAAAATTGAAAGCCCCAAGTCAAACAACATTCTGTAAATGAATACACATTTAGAGCTGCAAGAAATATGTTTTGAGTGGACTGAATCGCAGCAGCTGCAAGGTAACCATGGCTTTCTTGGGTAAGAGGCACAAATGAATTAAGCTAATATTTCATTTTATGCAAAAAAAAGTAATCAAACTGCATCCATTTCTGTACTTCAGTTTTAAATGCATTTTTGTACTTTGTGATTGCATTATTTATAACAAATTAAACTTGATTTAATCATATCCATTTAGCAATGATTAAGTCTTTTTAAAACAATTAAGTTCCACAGTACAGTGATCTCTTATGTCCACCGATTATATTAGATCACTGTAATTGTATTTCTATACAGAGCTATTTTCTAAATATTTGTGTTTTAAACACAAGACAAAATTTTGTGAGCCAAACATATAAGCATTCTGCAGTAAGGTTTTGTGAAAGTAATATGATCTTCTCCACAGTAAGTGGGTATAGCCTAGTCTTATTATAATTAACTGTGACTGCCCACAACTCTCCTTTCTCATGGTGTGTGGTGAATTCTTTCTGACAAATATGCAAGAATTTCTCTAATCATATATAGTTTATCGAACTTTTGGGGGAATTTAGACAGGCTCCTAATTCTTGTATCTTCACGGAACGTGGGTATAGTAGCATTAGAGTGTCAAAAAAATAGATAAGCTGGTGTCCTTGGTATATATTACCTCTATTAGAAGTTAATAAATGTCATTTAGCTCTGTTATCTCAGTTACCCCACTGAAGACAGGCAGTAAGCCCATTAAACTAGGGCAACTTGAGCCTAATATGGCATCTGCGTGTTATACAAATACAGAATACCAAAATCATGCTGCCTATAGAGTGTGGGTGCCTTGATGATTAGGTGGTAGCTGTTTAGACGGTGTTTTATCACAATTTTGGATAGAGAGAGAACTTAGGTGCCAAAGTCCTGCCATCAAGATAGAAGCTTTCATGAGCTCTAGGCTGCAGTCTCTGCTTCCTCTCCATATCCGCAAAATGAGTCTCCCATGCTTAGACGTATCACTCCTTTGAGTTGCCCATGAAAGATCTGATCACTGTAGCTTGAGGTGTTCTGTTACTGTACATTAATATAGAACGTAGGTGTACACTCATCATTTGATTTGTCAAAAAGAAATCTATTTCACTGCAGGAATAAAGAGGTTAGTAAGTGTTCAATACAAAAACTACAGTTTCACAGTTTATTATTATTATTATTGGCCTTTAAAACCAGCAGGTACTCTCTACTCAATTAATTTTTTAGACGATCATTTAGCAGGCACCATTTTATCAGCACTTGACAACTAAAGAATGCTTTGCTTATATCAGCATTATTTTTGTTGCTATTGCTTTATAAAAAGAAAACATAATCAGAACTGTTCCTGAAGCCAGTTTTATTCAAAATACAGAAAGTCTTAGTACACTGTGTTGAACTGTCGTACAATACAGAAGCTTGTATGGTTGCCTGTTAACACAAGAAATCATATATAGAGTTCATCCCTGTGGAAAAATACTGTGCCATGTGAGGAACAAATTTTTTTAGATGATGGAGATCACTGCAAACACAGAGAAGTTAGAAATGTAAAGTAAATTGTATACATTTGCCATTTAGATTGATTCATTCTAAATATTTTCCTTTTGTTCAATGGAAGTCATTGCAGAAGGTGAACTTGTAATAGTTTTATTCTGACAGTATGTTGAGTGGATTGAACACTCCAAAGTCTGAAAAACATGTTTTATTGATATAACAGATATTGTACACATGCAATTCTATTCAAAACAATCCAATTCCTTTTTTTTAAATTATGTTAATAGGGAAAAATTATTACCATTACTCTTCCTATATATGAACTTTTCTTGTTGTTTTTATGAAGTCTCTCTAGAGAATCATTTCTTTAGTTTGCTGCTGGTATGTGTTATTTTTCTCTTACTTAAGCCCTTAGTCCTTATTGGTCAACTTGTGGTAGTTTGTTCAAATGTAAAGCCAGATTGTACACGAGCAGTAATTTGAAATTCCTTTTGACACTAAGCATGGCTACAGGAGCATATCAATCTATAGTCAAGAGAACTGCATTGCTTCTTCATCTCCTTTTGTTACTATGACTTATTTCTTCCCTCTGGCTTTTCAGCTTTCTCCCAAGTTAATGGGTTCTCAACTCTGAGGTACCTGATATCTTGTCTTGTCATTAATCACTCTGAAGTTAACAGATAGTACACCTTTCAGCACTATCTTGACTTTGACTTTGTCCACATAGTAATGAATCAAGGTCATGAAAATATAGGATAGTGCCATTTGAAAGCAAAGCCTCTTTTCTTTTTATATCAGGCAGTCTTTAATTTTAAGAAAATCTCTTTACATTGTTTCAAAAGAACAGCAGCCTGATTGAAGTTTATGTGTTAAAAAAGCTAATTGCACATACAATTGAAGACCAGCATTTCCTGTAAGTAAATTTGAATGAACGCAATTCAATGTATTAGTTCTAGAAATGTAAGGTGTTAAAGAAACATTGTATAATTAAAGAATGTAATACAGTCAGGTCTTTTACCATACCATTTTAATTTAGATTTTTCATATTTTTTCCATTACTATGTGGAGAAATTATTGGTCTGTACATTCCCATGATTATACATTTTATTTATGTACAGTAGTTCAGGTCAGGAGCTCCAAGTAAAGTTTAAATAGTGCAAATTACTTTTAACCTCTGGTTCATTTAGAATCCATCCTGGACATTGGTGGTCTTGCCTGCAAAACAAGCAGAAAGTTCATTGCAGGGCAGAGAATGTTGGTCAATTATTTGGTTTACTTTCCGAATACTTCTTCTAATTCTGAACATGCCATTAACACAGATCTTTTACCACTCTTCAGGGAGAGGGAGTTGGACCCTGGGAATTTTGATGTGTTTCAGAGTTCGGTTCTTGTTTTAATTTTGACTCACAAGGATTTATAAATATAATAGACCAGTGTTCTGAGAATGCAAATCCCTTGAAAACCTTCCAGCACACTGACTGTAAAGAGACAAAAGCAACTATAGCTTATGTGCATTGAGCCTATAACCAAAGGATATAAAGTGTATTCACATTAGAAGAAATGTTTCAAAATTTTATCTACCTAGTCAAAAACAGTCAGAAAATCACAATATATTAAATGTTCATAGATATAAGCCTCCAATCACAATTATATGCCTCCAAATGCACAAATGGATCATAACATTCTATATATTTCATTGTTGGACTGCATCAATAACTACAGCCCTTTCACAACATTGCTTGATGGAATCTCTTAAAAGCAACCTCTGTACACAAATGCACATACACATCTCTTAGAGACATAAGAGTTTTAGAGAGATTAAAAGAATAAACTTTTAAAAACATCTTCCATTTGCTGATTAATAGTAATAGTAGCAATAGTAAACATATAGCATGACTTAAGATCAGTAGTACCTTCATATTTTTTGCAGGAATATTCAAAGTCTTTAATGATACTATGCAATAAGACAGTAAATTAAGAAGAATATAAGTCTGTACAGTCACAGGCCAGGTAGAAGAGAAAGAGGACCATAAATGATCCAGTTACTGACACTAGTAGCATCATTTTAAAACAATGAAACCGAGCAGTATGGAATAATGGCACCCATCCATCAGAGCACTTTAAAAATGTAGGTAACAAAAAGAATCACTGTTGTCTGTTGGTCTCAGTTGAATCGTCCCTTTTAAAAACAGAAAAGACAAAAGAAGATTGCTTCTTCCCTAGTGAACAACTGAGAGACTTAGGAGAAAAGCCTGCACATGACAGTGTAGCAGACAGGAGAAAAAGGCAGTAAGAAACAAGACTGCAGCTTATGCAGAAGGCTATAGGAGAGGCATGAGGATTTGAGGATTAGACAGGCAGGAGTCAGTGGTGTTGGAAAGAATTTCTCAGGGACCAGAGTAACTGGGCAGATAGCCAAGAAACCAAGCCCAGAAACAAGAACTAATCTGCAAACCATGGAGGAGGAAAAATCTATGTATGAATTCCTTTTATTCTATCTGACTGTGTCACTTTGAGTTCTTTTTGTTTATAAACCTAATTGTTCTGTCTCATACTCTAATAAAATCTGGCCCTTTCCTTTTTAATTTAAAAACCTTTTAGGTGTTATTTAGGAACTCCTTGTAAAGAAGATGTCCACCTCAAAGTGGTGGCTGACTTGGTACCCTGTTCTAGTATATTTATATCCCACTGAATAAAATATAATTTAAATACATGTCTGTGTACTTTGCATAAATTTTATCCCCTTGCTTAATCAGTTCCAAAGGCAATTTAAAAGATCCAAACTCATTAATATCTCCTTCAACTTAATTCATAACTTCATCCATCCAAATGGTTTTCCATTTCTTTGAGTAAATCTGAAGGAAATCAAGATTTAAACCAAGCCAAAACTAGCTACACCATAATCACAACAAATTGAGTAGGAAAAAAGCAAACCAAATCAAATAAAACCAGAACAAAACTGTCAATTATAGTATTTTAAAAACTCAATTTACTTCAACAGGCAATCATGTGATTTGTTCTTGAGGTCAAATTACCAAAAAAAGGTACTGACACATTCTAATATTACTTCAAAACAAAGAAATTTGCAGATATGTAGCGTGACTCAACTTGGGGAAACAAACAATACAACTTCTACTGGAAACAATACTTATTGGAAAGATGAAAAAGGAATATGGGAAATAAGCTTTCAGTCACCTTACAGCAGAGTCCTATGTAATGCTCCAAATGGTTGTTGTGGGTTAACCATGATGGGCAGGTCAGTCCCACCCAGGCACTCGCTCACTCCCCCATGGTGGGATGGGGGAGAGACTTGGAAGGACAAAAGTGAAAAAACTTGTGGATTGACATAAAGGCAAGCAAAGCAAAACAAGTTCACTCACTACTTCCCATCGTCAGGTAGGTGTTCAGCTGTTTCCAGGAAAGCAGGGCTCCATCACATGGTATGGGATATCCCTTTGGTCGGTTGGGATCAGATGTCCCAGCTGGGTCCTCTCCCAACTCCTTGTGCACCTCCAGTCTACTTACTGGAAGGGCATTGTGAGAAGCAGAAAAGGCCTTGACTCTGCGTGAGCACTGCTCAGCAATAACTAAAGGACTGATGTGTTACCAACATTGTTTTCAGCACAAATCTAAAACATAGCCTCATACAAGCTACACTGAAGAAAATTAATTCCATCACAGCCGAAACTAGTACAAAAAATAAGTATAATATGAGTAAAAATGAAGGATATGAAGACCGAGCAAAAGACAGAATTTGAAAATACACAGAATGAAGGAAAAGGATTAAAAAAACCAACTTTTTGCCTTATTGGGTCAGGTGGGCTTTGAGGATGAATGAAACTTTCCAAAGTTCCTTACTCTTTATCTTGTAAATCAATGTTCTGAATAAAATGACAGCAGAACATTTTTCCATAGCAGAATGAGTAAAATCAACAACATACAGATTTGGATTGCAAGGCAATAGGTTGATGCATAATCTGAAGTGCTTTCTAAAGTGGGTATCGTAAGTCCTTCAGTATATGTACACTAGATTGCCTTTTTCTTTGCCAGTTAGAGGGTAAATATGTCACCGATTAGTTGGCTGGCAGTACCTTGCACCTGTGAGAGTGTGTAGTGCTTGTGTATTGCACTGAATATGCGATTTTTGCTGCTAACAGTAGAAGCCTTGAGGCTGTGTGCTGACCCGGCAGTGCAGGGGCATAGCCTCACCTTGGCCTGGGCTGGGTTTCACGACTGCTGCCTCCCTTGCTCCAGCTTCGGCTCTGGGGTTGGCCCCTCTGAGGGGGGGGACACACCACCCATCCCACCTCCTGCAGGCGGTACCAGACAAACACTAGCCCTTTGTGTGCATGGGGCTGGGGGGTCTGGGGGCCAAGGCTTCAGCTGGCAGCCCGGGAGAAGGAAGTAGTCTATTATTAGAAAATATATTTTTTAAAAAAATCAAAACACAGAGATACACACAAAAACCCTAGACTAGAGACAGAGGAGGAAGAAACCCCTTCATATTTTTCGTCAAGATGCCCATAAATCTCATAGCTAAGGCTTGACCATTTACCCCCTTCTTATTGAGAAAGACAGAAACTGTCAACCTTGTGCTCCAGAGAGATACTGGAAGAGTGAACATAATGCCAGATTAAAGAAATATTAGTAAGTTTTATTCTACAGGCATTTTAAGGCTTTTAAGTGTTTCTATACTATGTATAGAATATGGAATTTTAGACAGTTAAAACATTAATTGAATGAACAGTAAATTATTGGATCATATGATGTGTTTCCTTTCACCCATAATATTTTTTGCTGAATATGTAGCCCTCAGTTTCTACCAAATTCTTAACACAGGCAAGCAGAAGTGATTTTTCTCCAGGCAAAATCTGCACCGTACTGACCTCTGTGTCCCCTCTGTCATTTTGTCACTGCCTCTAGTCTTTGGTTGAGTTAAAACCATCCTACCTTTCCCATTTGATATCATCTCAGTTTAGCCTCAGCCTAAACACCAGCAGAAGGGTAACACTGGTTGTTAAATCACATGTGAGACAAGAAGGTGTAGCCAGCTTTCTTGCTTTTTGGTTCCATCTTCAAGAGCAATGCCTTTGGAGATGTAGCTCTAGTCATCAAGAATCAGAAACAGTGGCATTGGCGTGTAGCACTTAAATAACTCAATAATTCATTTAGCCAATGTTTACAGTTCAGATTTAGTTCCTAAGAATTCATGCATTAAAAAATAACATCGCAGATTGGATGGAGCTGTCCTGACTGATAACACTGTATATTGAACAGTACTGAAGAGCTCTCACTCTTTAATTAATTAATTAAGATTGCATTTGTTTTTGTTCACTCTGAAACTTGGGTAATTTTAAAATCAGATAGGCAGCTATAAGCAGAGTATTTGTGACACGTGTCTGTTTCCTAGTATTATCAGCATTTTTGTTTTGTTTCTATATGCTCAAATATTTAATTTTGCTTTGTTTAAAGGCTTTTCGGACCCTTCAAGTTGAGAATAGGGTAATTAGTACCTTTTGTAAGCAGACCACCCAAAACCCTTTTGTTCTAGCTAACTTGTGCTGAGTGTATGTGTATGTTAATAGTACTCTGCAATACTACAGTACACTACTTTTTTCCGCTATGAAGTGGGAATAATAAAGTTAGCAACTGTGACACAAACCTGACTCAGCCAGAGCTTTGAATTGGATCTGCCTGCACTTTCTCTTTAAGATAGAAGAGCTTTGAATTGCTAAAGCTATGTTTTATAAAAGCATAAAGATAACAACGAACTTTTAAAGAGAGACATTACGACAAAGACAAATTAAAATAAAAAGGCCTTTGTTGTGTCTTTTCCTCCAATTTTTCTATCAGTTCCCCAGTTCTTTTGTCAATACAGTTCTCTGGGTTGAAACAATTTCTACAGTTTACTTCCTGGGACCATAGGAAAAATATCTCTGCCCTTCAGCATGGTGCTTTAGCTCCCTATCTGCTTTCTTTGCTTCTTGCAAATCCTTCGCTTTGTGCTCAAGTTGCTCACCCTGTTGCTCACAGCTCTGCCCGGATTTCTGCAGCTTCAGTTGTACTCAGGAGTGATTTGACCCTATCCCTCCAGCAGCTTTCTTCTAATCCATAGTGCAGTAGACAGGAAAAGTTAAAAAAGACAGTGTTCCTTTATGCTGCTCACTCACATGCTTTTAAAAAGAATTTAACATATACTAACTTATATCTTCATTTTATATATAGTAAAAAAAAAGAACTAACAAGTACCTAACTTTTTCATTTGGAACTCCCTCCACCAGAAATACAAAATTTCTTTAAGAATTAAAGTTAAATTTCTTGCATAATGACATGCCACCAGAAGTTTGTGCTCTGGGAAATATTTCCAGACAGAAAGTCACGGGACTGATAACAGAACTATTCAGTATACTATTCTTTGTCCCCAGGCTAGTAATTAATTACCACTGATGGAGAAAAGATGCTAGAATTCATTGCAGAGTTTTCTTTACTCTTCAGAATAAGTATGGAAAGACTGACATGTTTCAAATCTCAAAATACTGTTTTTTATACAAGATTTTAAGTAAAGTAATGTAAAATCAGGTTGATTTTCTTAGAAACAACAAATTAATTTATTTTTCACTGTTATGGCTTTTGATACAATTTACCATTACCGTTTACAAATTACACCTTTAAGATCCTCAGGATTTCTTGCAGTTTTACGTCTGAAATTTAACACCTTACGGTCCTGGCTCAAGATCTGATCCTGTGGCAGGACCTAAAAGCATCCATCTATACCTACAAGGTAGGTGTGCTGGTTTTGGCTGAGATAGAGTTAATTTTCTTCACAGTAGCTGGTATGAGGCTATGTTTTGGATTTGTGTTGCAAACAGTGTTGATAACACCGGGATGTTTTAGTTCCTGCTAAGCAGGGTTTACCCAGAGCCAAGGTCTTTTCTGCCTCTCACCCCACCCCACCAGGGAGGAGGCTGGGGGGCACAAGGAGTTGGGAGGGGTCACAGCCGGGACAGCTGACCCCAGTGACCCAAGGGATATCCCATACCGTATGATGTCATACTCAGTAATAAAACTAGGATGAAAGTTGGCAGGGTGGCTGATGCTCTGGGAGTGGCTGGACATCAGTCAGTTGGTGGTGAGCAATTGTTTTCTTATGCATCATTAGTATTTCTTGAATTTTATTTCTTTTTCATTGTTATTTTCCTTTTCATCATAAATTTTTTAATTATTATTTTAAGTGCAACTTTTGCTGTGCCTATTAAACTGTCTTTTTCTCTACCCAGGAGTTTTCTCACTTTTACCCTTCCAATTCTCTCCTCATCCCACCAGGCGGTGAGTGAGTGAGTGGCTGTGTGATGCTTAGTTGCCGGCTGGGGTTACACCACGACAGCAGGGTATTGAGAAGACGGAGTCAGGCTTGCCACAGTAGTGCACAGTGGGAGAATGAGAGACAACAAGCATAAGTTGAAAGAAGAGAGGGTCAAACTGGATATTAAGAAAGTCTTTTTCACCGTATGGGGAGTCAAGGACTGGAACAGATTGTCCAGAGAGATTATATGGTCTCCATCTTTGGTGGTTTAGAAGACTAGACTAAATAAAGCCCTGACTAACCTGGTCTGACCT